>NW_027254354.1:392500-514204 GCF_044704955.1 Pristiophorus japonicus | reverse complement strand
GAGTGCAGTACTGTCGGAGGGACAGTACTGAGGGAGTGCCGCACTGTCGGAGGGACAGTACTGAGGGAGTGCCGCACTATCGGAGGGGCAGTACTGAGGGAGTGCCGCACTGTCAGAGGGGCAGTACTGAGGGAGTGCTGAACTGTCGGAGGGACAGTACTGAGGGACCGCTGCACTGTCGGAGGGGCAGTACTGAGGGAGTGCCGCACTGGCGGAGGGGCAGCACTGAGGGAGAGCCGCACTGTCGGAGGGGCAGTACTGAGGGAGTGCCGCACTGTCGGAGGGGCAGTACAGAGGTAGAGCCGCACTGTCGGAGGGGCAGTACTGAGGGAGTGCCGCACTGTCGGAGGGACAGTACTGAGGGAGTGCCGCACTGTCGGAGGGGCAGTACTGAGGGAGTGCTGCACTGTCGGAGGGGCAGTACTGAGGGAGCGCCGCACTGTCAGAGGGGCAGTACTGAGGGAGCGCCGCACTGTCGGAGGGGCAGTACTGAGGGAGCGCCGCACTGTCGGAGGGGCAGTACTGAGGGAGCGCCGCACTGTCAGAGGGGCAGTACTGAGGGAGCCCCGCACTGTCGGAGGGGCAGTACTGAAGGAGTGCAGCACTGTCGGAGGGGCAGTACTGAGGGAGTGCCGCACTGTCGGAGGGACAGTACTGAGTTAGTGCCGCACTGTCGGAAGGACAGTACTGAGGGAGTGCCGCACTGTCGGAGGGGTAGTACTGAGGGAGTGCCGCACTGTCGGAGGGGAAGTACTGAGGGAGTGCCGCAATGTCGGAGGGGCAGTACTGAGGGAGTGCAACACTGTCGGAGGGGCAGTGCTGAGGGAGTGCTGCACTGTTGGAGGGGCAGTACTGAGGGAGCGCTGCACTGTCGGAGGGACAGTACTGATGGAGTACCGCACTGTCGGAGGGCCAGTACTGAGGGAGCGCTGCACTGTCGGAGGGGCAGTACTGAGCGAGTGCAGTACTGTCGGAGGGACAGTACTGAGGGAGTACCGCACTGTCGGAGGGGCAGTACTGAGGGAGTGCCGCACTGTCAGAAGGGCAGTACTGAGGTAGTGCAGCACTGTCGGAGGGGCAGTACTGAGGGAGTGCCGCACTGTCGGAGGGACAGTACTGAGGGAGTGCCGCACTGTCGGAGGGACAGTACTGAGGGAGTGCCGCACTATCGGAGGGGTAGTACTGAGGGAGTGCCGCACTGTCGGAGGGGCAGTACTGAGGGAGTGCTGCACTGTCGGAGGGGCAGTACTGAGGGAGTGCCGCACTGTCAGAGGGGCAGTACTGAGGGAGTGCTGAACTGTCGGAGGGACAGTACTGAGGGAGCGCTGCACTGTCGGAGGGGCAGTACTGAGGGAGTGCCGCACTGGCGGAGGGGCAGCACTGAGGGAGAGCCGCACTTTCGGAGGGGCAGTACTGAGGGAGTGCCGCACTGTCGGAGGGGCAGTACAGAAGTAGAGCCGCACTGTCGGAGGGGCAGTACTGAGGGAGCGCCGCACTGTCAGAGGGGCAGTACTGAGGGAGCGCCGCACTGTCGGAGGGGCAGGACTGAGGGAGCGCCGCACTGTCGGAGGGGCAGTACTGAGGGAGCGCCGCACTGTCAGAGGGGCAGTACTGAGGGAGCCCCGCAGGGTCGGAGGGGCAGTACTGAGGGAGTGCCGCATTGTCGGAGGGGCAGTACTGAGGTAGTGCCGCACTGTCGGAGGGGCAGTACTGAGGGAGTGCCGCACTGTCGGAGGGACAGTACTGAGGGAGTGCCGCACTGTCGGAGGGGCAGTACTGAGGGAGTGCCGCACTGTCGGAGGGGCAGTACAGAGGTAGAGCCGCACTGTCGGAGGGGCAGTACTGAGGGAGCACCGCACTGTCGGAGGGGCAGTACTGAGGGAGTGCCGCACTGTCGGAGGGAAGAGTACTGAGTTAGTGCCGCACTGTCGGAGGGACAGTACTGAGGGAGTGCCGCACTGTCGGAGGGACAGTACTGAGGGAGTGCCGCACTGTCGGAGGGGTAGTGCTGAGGGAGTGCCGCACTGTCGGAGGGGAAGTACTGAGGGAGTGCCGCAATGTCGGAGGGGCAGTACTGAGGGAGTGCCACACTGTCGGAGGGGCAGTGCTGAGGGAGTGCTGCACTGTTGGAGGGGCAGTACTGAGGGAGTGCCGCACTGTCGGAGGGTCAATACTGGGGGTGTGCAGCACTGTCGGAGGGTCAGTACTGAGGGAGTGCCGCACTGTCGGAGGGGCAGTACTGAGGGAGCGCTGCACTGTCGGAGGGACAGTACTGATGGAGTACCGCACTGTCGGAGGGCCAGTACTGAGGGAACGCTGCACTGTCCGAGGGGTAGTACTGAGCGAGTGCAGTACTGTCGGAGGGACAGTACTGAAGGAGTACCGCACTGTCGGAGGGGCAGTACTGAGGGAGTGCCGCACTGTCTGAGGGGCAGTACTGAGGGAGCGCTGCACTGTCGGAGGGACAATACTGAGGGAGAGCCGCACTGTTGGAGGGGCAGTACTGAGGGAGCGCCGCACTGTCGGAGGGACAGTACTGAGGGAGAGCTGCACTGTCGGAGGGGCAGTACTGAGGGAGCACCGCACTGTCGGAGGGGCAGTACTGAGGCAGCCCCGCACTGTCGGAGGGGCAGTACTGAGGGAGTGCCGCACTGTCGGAGGGGCAGTACTGAGGGAGTGCCGCACTGTCGGAGGGACAGTACTGAGGGAGTGCCGCACTGTCGGAAGGGTACTACTGAGGGAGTGCCGCACTGTCGGAGGGGCAGTACTGAGGGAGTGCCGCACATTCGGAGTGGCAGTACTGAGGGAGTGCCGCACTGTCGGAGGGGCAGTACTGAGGGAATGCCGCACTGTCGGAGGGGCAGTACTGAGGGAGTGCAGCACTGTCGGAGGGGCAGTACTGAGGGAGTGCCGCACTGTCGGAGGGACAGTACTGAGGGAGTGCCGCACTGTCGGAGGGACAGTACTGAGGGAGTGCCGCACTATCGGAGGGGTAGTACTGAGGGAGTGCCGCACTGTCGGAGGGGCAGTACTGAGGGAGTGCCGCACTGTCGGAGGGGCAGTACTGACGGAGTGCTGCACTGTCAGAGGGGCAGTACTGAGGGAGTGCCGCACTGTCGGAGGGTCAGTACTGGGGGAGTGCAGCACTGTCCGAGGGTCAGTACTGAGGGAGTGCCGCACTATCGGAGGGGCAGAACTGAGGGAGTGCCGCACTGTCGGAGGGACAGTACTGAGGGAGTGCCGCACTGTCGGAAGGGTAGTACTGAGGGAGTGCCGCACTGTCGGAGGGGCAGTACTGAGGGAGTGCCGCACTGTCGGAGGGGCAGTACTGAGGGAGTGCTGCACTGTCGGAGGGGCAGTACTGAGGGAGTGCTGCACTGTCGGTGGGACAGTACTGAGGGAGTACCGCACTGTCGGAGGGCCAGTGCTGAGGGAGCGCTGCACTGTCGGAGGGGCAGTACTGAGCGAGTGCAGTACTGTCGGAGGGACAGTACTGAGGGAGTACCGCACTGTCGGAGGGGCAGTACTGAGGGAGTGCCGCACTGTCGGAGGGGCAGTACTGAGGGAGCGCTGCACTGTCGGAGGGACAGTACTGAGGGAGAGCCGCACTGTCGGAGGGGCAGTACTGAGGGAGCGCTGCACTGTCGGAGGGACAGTACTGAGGGAGAGCCGCACTGTCGGAGGGGCAGTACTGAGGGAGCGCCGCACTGTCGGAGGGGCAGTACTGAGGGAGCCCCGCACTGTCGGAGGGGCAGTAGTGAGGGAGTGCCGCACTCTCGGAGGGGCAGTACTGAGGGAGTGCCGCACTGTCGGAGGGACAGTACTGAGGGAGTGCCGCACTGTCGGAAGGGTACTACTGAGGGAGTGCCGCACTGTCGGAGGGGCAGTACTGAGGGAGTGCCGCACATTCGGAGGGGCAGTACTGAGGGAGTGCTGCACTGTTGGAGGGGCAGTACTGAGGGAGTGCTGCACTGTCGGAGGGACAGTACTGAGGGAGTACCGCACTGTCAGAGGGGCAGTACTGAGGGAGCGCAGCACTGTCAGAGGGGCAGTGCTGAGGGAGTGCCGCACTGTCGGAGGTGCAGTACTGAGGGAGTGCCGCACTGTCGGAGGGGCAGTACTGAGGGAGTGCTGCACTGTCGGAGGGGCAGTACTGAGGGAGTGCTGCACTGTCGGAGGGAAAGTACTGAGGGAGTACCGCACTGTCGGAGGGCCAGTACTGAGGGAGCACCGCACTGTCGGAGGGGCAGTACTGATGGAGCGCCGCACTGTCGGATGGGCAGTACTGAGGGAGTGCCGCACTGTCGGAGGGGCAGTACTGAGGGAGTGCAGCACTGTCGGAGGGGCAGTACTGAGGGAGTGCCGCACTGTCGGATGACAGGACTGAGTTAGTGCCGCACTGTCGGAGGGACAGTACTGAGGGAGTGCCGCACTGTCGGAGGGGTAGTACTGAGGGAGTGCCGCACTGTCGGAGGGGCAGTACTGAGGGAGTGCCGCACTGTCGGAGGGGCAGTACTGAGGGAGTGCCACACTGTCGGAGGGGCAGTGCTGAGGGAGTGCTGCACTGTCGGAGGGGCAGTACTGAGGGAGTGCCGCACTGTCGGAGGGTCAGTACTGGGGGAGTGCAGCACTGTCGGAGGGTCAGTACCGAGGGAGTGCCGCGCTGTCGGAGGGGCAGTACTGAGGGAGCGCTGCACTGTCGGAGGGACAGTACTGAGGGAGTACCGCACTGTCGGAGGGCCAGTACTGAGGGAGCGCTGCACTGTCGGAGGGGCATTACTGAGCGAGTGCAATACTGTCGGAGGGACAGTATTTAGGGAGTACCGCACTGTCGGAGGGGCAGTACTGAGCTAGTGCCGCACTGTCGGAGGGGCAGTACTGAGGGAGCGCTGCACTGTCGGAGTGACAATACTGATGGAGAGCCGCACTGTCGGAGGGGCAGTACTGAGGGAGCGCTGCACTGTCGGAGGGACAGTACTGAGGGAGAGCCGCACTGTCGGAGGGGCAGTACTGAGGGAGCGCCGCACTGTCGGAGGGGCAGTACTGAGGGAGCCCCGCACTGTCGGAGGGGCAGTACTGAGGGAGTGCCGCACTGTCGGAGGGGCAGTACTGAGGGAGTGCCGCACTGTTGGAGGGACAGTACTGAGGGAGTGCCGCACTGTCGGAAGGGTACTACTGAGGGAGAGCCGCACTGTCGGAGGGGCAGTACTGAGGGAGCGCCGCACTGTCGGAGGGGCAGTACTGAGGGAGTCCCGCACTGTCGGAGGGGCAGTACTGAGAGAGTGCAGCACTGTCGGAGGGGCAGTACTGAGGGAGTGCCGCAGTGTCGGAGGGACAGTACTGAGGGAGTGCCGCACTATCGGAGGGAAAGTACTGAGGGAGTGCCGCACTATCGGAGGGGTAGTACTGAGGGAGTGCCGCACTGTCGGAGGGGCAGTACTGAGGGAGTGCCGCACTGTCGGAGGGGCAGTACTGACGGAGTGCCGCACTGTCAGAGGGGCAGTACTGAGGGAGTGCTGCACTGTCGGAGGGACAGTACTGAGGGAGCGCCGCACTGTCGGAGGGGCAGTACTGAGGGAGTGACGCACTGTCGGAGGGGCAGTACTGAGGGAGAGCCGCACTGTCGGAGGGGCAGTACTGAGCGAGTGCAGTACTGTCGGAGGGACAGTACTGAGGGAGTACCGCACTGTCGGAGGGGCAGTACTGAGGGAGTGCCGCACTGTCGGAGGGGCAGTACTGAGGGAGCGCTGCACTGTCGGAGGGACAGTACTGAGGGAGAGCCCGCACTGTCGGAGGGGCAGTACTGAGGGAGCGCTGCACTGTCGGAGGGACAGTACTGAGGGAGAGCCGCACTGTCGGAGGGGCAGTACTGAGGGAGCGCCGCACTGTCGGAGGGGCAGTACTGAGGGAGCCCCGCACTGTCGGAGGGGCAGTACTGAGGAGTGCCGCACTCTCGGAGGGGCAGTACTGAGGGAGTGCCGCACTGTCGGAGGGACAGTACTGAGGGAGTGCCGCACTGTCGGAAGGGTACTACTGAGGGAGTGCCGCACTGTCGGAGGGGCAGTACTGAGGGAGTGCCGCACATTCGGAGGGGCAGTACTGAGGGAGTGCTGCACTGTCGGAGGGGCAGTACTGAGGGAGTGCTGCACTGTCGGAGGGACAGTACTGAGGGAGTACCGCACTGTCGGAGGGGCAGTACTGAGGGAGCGCCGTACTGTCAGAGGGGCAGTGCTGAGGGAGTGCCGCACTGTCGGAGGGGCAGTACTGAGGGAGTGCCGCACTGTCGGAGGGGCAGTACTGAGGGAGTGCTGCACTGTCGGAGGGGCAGTACTGAGGGAGTGCTGCACTGTCGGAGGGACAGTACTGAGGGAGTACCGCACTGTCGGAGGGCCAGTACTGAGGGAGCGCAGCACTGTCAGAGGGGCAGTACTGAGGGAGTGCAGTACAGTCGGAGGGACAGTACTGAGGGAGTGCCGCACTGTCGGAGGGGCAGTACTGAGGGAGTGCCGCACTGTTGGAGGGGCAGTACTGAGGGAGCGCCGCACTGTTGGAGGGACAGTACTGAGGGAGAGCCGCACTGTTGGAGGGGCAGTACTGAGGGAGTGCCGCACTGTCGGAGGGGCAGTACTGAGGGAGTCCCGCACTGTCGGAGGGGCAGTACTGAGGGAGTGCCGCACTGTCGGAGGCGCAGTACTGAGGGAGCGCCGCACTGTCGGAGGGGCACTACTGAGGGAGTGCCGCACTGTCGGAGGGACAGTACTGAGGGAGTGCCGCACTGTCGGAGGGACAGTACTGAGGGAACGCCGCACTGTCGGAGTGGCAGTACTGAGGGAGCGCCGCACTGTCGGAGGGGCAGTACTGAGGGAGTGCCGCACTGTCGGAGGGGCAGTACTGAGGGATTGCAGCACTGTCGGAGGGTCAGTACTGAGGGAGTGCCGCACTGTCGGAGGGACAGTACTGAGTTAGTGCCGCACTGTCGGAGGGACAGTACTGAGGGAGTGCCGCACTGTCGGAGGGGCAGTACTGAGGGAGTGCCGCACTGTCGGAGGGGCAGTACTGAGGGAGTGCCGCACTGTCGGAGGGGTAGTACTGAGGGAGCGCCGCACTGTCGGAGGGGTAGTACTGAGGGAGCGCCGCACTGTCGGAGGGGCAGTACTGAGGGAGTGCCGCACTGTCGGAGGGTCAGTACTGAGGGAGTGCCACACTGTCGGAGGGGCAGTACTGAGGGAGCGCTGCACTGTCGGAGGGACAGTACTGAGGGAGTACCACACTGTCGGAGGGCCAGTACTGAGGGAGCGCTGCACTGTCGGAGGGGCAGTACTGAGCGAGTGCAGTACTGTCGGAGGGACATTACTGAGGGAGTACCGCACTGTCGGAGGGGCAGTACTGAGGGAGTGCCGCACTGTCGGAGGGGCAGTACTGGGGGAGCGCTGCACTGTCGGAGGGACAGTACTGAGGGAGTGCCGCACTGTCGGAGGGACAGTACTGAGGGAGAGCCGCACTGTCGGAGGGGCAGTGCTGAGGGAGCGCCGCACTGTCGGAGGGGCAGTACTGAGGGAGCGCCGCACTGTTGAGGGGCAGTACTGAGGGAGCCCCGCACTGTCGGAGGGGCAGTACTGAGGGAGTGCCGCACTGTCGGAGGGGCAGTACTGAGGGAGTGCAGCACTGTCGGAGGGTCAGTACTGAGGGAGTGCCGCACTGTCGGAGGGGCAGTACTGAGGGAGTGCCGCACTGTCGGAGGGACAGTACTGAGGGAGTGCCGCACTGTCGGAAGGGTAGTACTGAGGGAGTGCCGCACTGTCGGAGGGGCAGTACTGAGGGAGTGCCGCACTGTCGGAGGGGCAGTACTGAGGGAGTGCTGCACTGTCGGAGGGGCAGTACTGAGGGAGTGCTGCTCTGTCGGTGGGACAGTACTGAGGGAGTACCGCACTGTCGGAGGGCCAGTACTGAGGGAGCGCTGCACTGTCGGAGGGGCAGTACTGAGCGAGTGCAGTACTGTCGGAGGTACAGTACTGAGGGAGTACCGCACTGTTGGAGGGGCAGTACTGAGGGAGTGCCGCATTGTCGGAGGGGCAGTACTGAGGGAGCGCTGCACTGTCGGAGGGACAGTACTGAGGGAGAGCCACACTGTCGGAGGGGCAGTACTGAGGGAGCGCTGCACTGTCGGAGGGACAGTACTGAGGGAGAGCCGCACTGTCGGAGGGGCAGTACTGAGGGAGCGCCGCACTGTCGGAGGGGCAGTACTGAGGGAGCCCCGCACTGTCGGAGGGGCAGTACTGAGGGAGTGCCACACTCTCGGAGGGGCAGTACTGAGGGAGTGCCGCACTGTCGGAGGGACAGTACTGAGGGATTGCCGCACTGTCGGAAGGGTACTACTGCGGGAGTGCCGCACTGTCGGAGGGGCAGTACTGAGGGAGTGCCGCACATTCGGAGGGGCAGTACTGAGGGAGTGCTGCACTGTCGGAGGGGCAGTACTGAGGGAGCGCCGCACTGTCGGAGGGGCAGTACTGAGGGAGTGCCGCACTGTCAGAGGGGCAGTACTGAGGGAGTGCCGCACTGTCGGAGGGGCAGTACTGAGGGAGTGCTGCACTGTCGGAGGGGCAGTACTGAGGGAGTGCTGCACTGTCGGAGGGACAGTACTGAGGGAGTACCGCACTGTCGGAGGGCCATTACTGGGGGAGCGCAGCACTGTCGGAGGGGCAGTACTGAGGGAGTGCAGTACTGTCGGAGGGACAGTACTGAGGGAGTGCCGCTCTGTCGGAGGGGCAGTACTGAGGGAGTGCCGCACTGTTGGAGGGGCAGTACTGAGGGAGCGCCGCACTGTCGGAGGCACAGTACTGAGGGAGAGCCGCACTGCTGGAGGGGCAGTACTGAGGGAGTGCCGCACTGTCGGAGGGGCAGTACCGAGGGAGTCCCGCACTGTCGGAGGGGCAGTACTGAGGGAGTGCCGCACTGTTGGAGGGGCAGTACTGAGGGAGCGCCGCACTGTCGGAGGGGCAGTACTGAGGGAGCGCCGCACTCTCGGACGGGCAGTACTGAGGGAGCGCCGCACTGTTGAGGGGCAGTACTGAGGGAGCCCCGCACTGTCGGAGGGGCAGTACTGAGGGAGTGCCGCATTGTCGGAGGGGCAGTACTGAGGGAGTGCCGCACTGTTGGAGGGGCAGTAGTGATGGAGCGCCGCACTGTCGGATGGGCAGTACTGAGGGAGTGCCGCACTGTCGGAGGGACAGTACTGAGGGAGTGCCGCACTGTCGGAGGGACAGTACTGAGGGAGTGCCGCACTGTCGGAGGGGCAGTACTGAGGGAGTGCCGCACTATCGGAGGGGCAGTACTGAGGGAGTGCCGCACTGTCGGAGGGGCAGTACTGAGGGAGTGCCGCACTGTCGGAGGGGCAGTACTGAGGGAGTGCTGCACTGTCGGAGGGGCAGTACTGAGGGAGTGCCGCACTGTCGGAGGGTCAGTACTGGGGGTGTGCAGCACTGTCGGAGGGTCAGTACTGAGGGAGTGCCGCACTGTCGGAGGGACAGTACTGAGGGAGTGCCGCACTGTCGGAGGGGCAGTACTGAGGGAGTGCCGCACTGTCGGAGGGGCAGTACTGAGGGAGTGCCGCACTGTCGGAGGGGCAGTACTGAGGGAGTGCCGCACTGTCGGAGGGGCAGTACTGAGGGAGTGCTGCACTGTCGGAGGGGCAGTACTGAGGGAGTGCCGCACTGTCGGAGGGTCAGTACTGGGGGTGTGCAGCACTGTCGGAGGGGCAGTACTGAGGGAGCGCTGCACTGTCGGAGGGACAGTACTGAGGGAGTGCCGCACTGTCGGAGGGACAGTACTGAGGGAGAGCCGCACTGTCGGAGGGGCAGTGCTGAGGGAGCGCCGCACTGTCGGAGGGGCAGTACTGAGGGAGCGCCGTACTGTTGAGGGGCAGTACTGAGGGAGCCCCGCACTGTCGGAGGGGCAGTACTGAGGGAGTGCCGCACTGTCGGAGGGGCAGTACTGAGGGAGTGCAGCACTGTCGGAGGGTCAGTACTGAGGGAGTGCCGCACTGTCGGAGGGGCAGTACTGAGGGAGTGCCGCACTGTCGGAGGGACAGTACTGAGGGAGTGCCGCACTGTCGGAAGGGTAGTACTGAGGGAGTGCCGCACTGTCGGAGGGGCAGTACTGAGGGAGTGCCGCACTGTCGGAGGGGCAGTACTGAGGGAGTGCTGCACTGTCGGAGGGGCAGTACTGAGGGAGTGCTGCTCTGTCGGTGGGACAGTACTGAGGGAGTACCGCACTGTCGGAGGGCCAGTACTGAGGGAGCGCTGCACTGTCGGAGGGGCAGTACTGAGCGAGTGCAGTACTGTCGGAGGTACAGTACTGAGGGAGTACCGCACTGTCGGAGGGGCAGTACTGAGGGAGTGCCGCATTGTAGGAGGGGCAGTACTGAGGGAGCGCTGCACTGTCGGAGGGACAGTACTGAGGGAGAGCCACACTGTCGGAGGGGCAGTACTGAGGGAGCACTGCACTGTCGGAGGGACAGTACTGAGGGAGAGCCGCACTGTCGGAAGGGTACTACTGCGGGAGTGCCGCACTGTCGGAGGGGCAGTACTGAGGGAGTGCCGCACATTCGGAGGGGCAGTACTGAGGGAGTGCTGCACTGTCGGAGGGGCAGTACTGAGGGAGCGCCGCACTGTCGGAGGGGCAGTACTGAGGGAGTGCCGCACTGTCAGAGGGGCAGTACTGAGGGAGTGCCGCACTGTCGGAGGGGCAGTACTGAGGGAGTGCTGCACTGTCGGAGGGGCAGTACTGAGGGAGTGCTGCACTGTCGGAGGGACAGTACTGAGGGAGTACCGCACTGTCGGAGGGCCATTACTGGGGGAGCGCAGCACTGTCGGAGGGGCAGTACTGAGGGAGTGCAGTACTGTCGGAGGGACAGTACTGAGGGAGTGCCGCTCTGTCGGAGGGGCAGTACTGAGGGAGTGCCGCACTGTTGGAGGGGCAGTACTGAGGGAGCGCCGCACTGTCGGAGGCACAGTACTGAGGGAGAGCCGCACTGCTGGAGGGGCAGTACTGAGGGAGTGCCGCACTGTCGGAGGGGCAGTACCGAGGGAGTCCCGCACTGTCGGAGGGGCAGTACTGAGGGAGTGCCGCACTGTTGGAGGGGCAGTACTGAGGGAGCGCCGCACTGTCGGAGGGGCAGTACTGAGGGAGCGCCGCACTCTCGGACGGGCAGTACTGAGGGAGCGCCGCACTGTTGAGGGGCAGTACTGAGGGAGCCCCGCACTGTCGGAGGGGCAGTACTGAGGGAGTGCCGCATTGTCGGAGGGGCAGTACTGAGGGAGTGCCGCACTGTTGGAGGGGCAGTAGTGATGGAGCGCCGCACTGTCGGATGGGCAGTACTGAGGGAGTGCCGCACTGTCGGAGGGACAGTACTGAGGGAGTGCCGCACTGTCGGAGGGACAGTACTGAGGGAGTGCCGCACTGTCGGAGGGGCAGTACTGAGGGAGTGCCGCACTATCGGAGGGGCAGTACTGAGGGAGTGCCGCACTGTCGGAGGGGCAGTACTGAGGGAGTGCCGCACTGTCGGAGGGGCAGTACTGAGGGAGTGCTGCACTGTCGGAGGGGCAGTACTGAGGGAGTGCCGCACTGTCGGAGGGTCAGTACTGGGGGTGTGCAGCACTGTCGGAGGGTCAGTACTGAGGGAGTGCCGCACTGTCGGAGGGACAGTACTGAGGGAGTGCCGCACTGTCGGAGGGGCAGTACTGAGGGAGTGCCGCACTGTCGGAGGGGCAGTACTGAGGGAGTGCCGCACTGTCGGAGGGGCAGTACTGAGGGAGTGCCGCACTGTCGGAGGGGCAGTACTGAGGGAGTGCTGCACTGTCGGAGGGGCAGTACTGAGGGAGTGCCGCACTGTCGGAGGGTCAGTACTGGGGGTGTGCAGCACTGTCGGAGGGGCAGTACTGAGGGAGCGCTGCACTGTCGGAGGGACAGTACTGAGGGAGTGCCGCACTGTCGGAGGGACAGTACTGAGGGAGAGCCGCACTGTCGGAGGGGCAGTGCTGAGGGAGCGCCGCACTGTCGGAGGGGCAGTACTGAGGGAGCGCCGTACTGTTGAGGGGCAGTACTGAGGGAGCCCCGCACTGTCGGAGGGGCAGTACTGAGGGAGTGCCGCACTGTCGGAGGGGCAGTACTGAGGGAGTGCAGCACTGTCGGAGGGTCAGTACTGAGGGAGTGCCGCACTGTCGGAGGGGCAGTACTGAGGGAGTGCCGCACTGTCGGAGGGACAGTACTGAGGGAGTGCCGCACTGTCGGAAGGGTAGTACTGAGGGAGTGCCGCACTGTCGGAGGGGCAGTACTGAGGGAGTGCCGCACTGTCGGAGGGGCAGTACTGAGGGAGTGCTGCACTGTCGGAGGGGCAGTACTGAGGGAGTGCTGCTCTGTCGGTGGGACAGTACTGAGGGAGTACCGCACTGTCGGAGGGCCAGTACTGAGGGAGCGCTGCACTGTCGGAGGGGCAGTACTGAGCGAGTGCAGTACTGTCGGAGGTACAGTACTGAGGGAGTACCGCACTGTCGGAGGGGCAGTACTGAGGGAGTGCCGCATTGTAGGAGGGGCAGTACTGAGGGAGCGCTGCACTGTCGGAGGGACAGTACTGAGGGAGAGCCACACTGTCGGAGGGGCAGTACTGAGGGAGCACTGCACTGTCGGAGGGACAGTACTGAGGGAGAGCCGCACTGTCGGAGGGGCAGTACTGAGGGAGCGCCGCACTGTCGGAGGGGCAGTACTGAGGGAGCCCCGCACTGTCGGAGGGGCAGTACTGAGGGAGTGCCACACTCTCGGAGGGGCAGTACTGAGGGAGTGCCGCACTGTCGGAGGGACAGTACTGAGGGAGTGCCGCACTGTCGGAAGGGTACTACTGCGGGAGTGCCGCACTGTCGGAGGGGCAGTACTGAGGGAGTGCCGCACATTCGGAGGGGCAGTACTGAGGGAGTGCTGCACTGTCGGAGGGGCAGTACTGAGGGAGCGCCGCACTGTCGGAGGGACAGTACTGAGGGAGTACCGCACTGTCGGAGGGCCAGTACTGGGGGAGCGCAGCACTGTCGGAGGGGCAGTACTGAGGGAGTGCAGTACTGTCGGAGGGACAGTACTGCGGGAGTGCCACACTGTCGGAGGGGCAGTACTGAGGGAGTGCCGCACTGTTGGAGGGGCAGTACTGAGGGAGCGCCGCACTGTCGGAGGCACAGTACTGAGGGAGAGCCGCACTGCTGGAGCGGCAGTACTGAGGGAGTGCCGCACTGTCGGAGGGGCAGTACCGAGGGAGTCCCGCACTGTCGGAGGGGCAGTACTGAGGGAGTGCCGCACTGTTGGAGGGGCAGTACTGAGGGAGCGCCGCACTGTCGGAGGGGCAGTACTGAGGGAGCGCCGCACTCTCGGAGGGGCAGTACTGAGGGAGCGCCGCACTGTTGAGGGGCAGTACTGAGGGAGCCCCGCACTGTCGGAGGGGCAGTACTGAGGGAGTGCCGCATTGTCGGAGGGGCAGTACTGAGGGAGTGCCGCACTGTTGGAGGGGCAGTAGTGATGGAGCGCCGCACTGTCGGATGGGCAGTACTGAGGGAGTGCCGCACTGTCGGAGGGACAGTACTGAGGGAGTGCCGCACTGTCGGAGGGACAGTACTGAGGGAGTGCCGCACTGTCGGAGGGGCAGTACTGAGGGAGTGCAGCACTATCGGAGGGGCAGTACTGAGTGAGTGCCGCACTGTCGGAGGGACAGTACTGAGTTAGTGCCGCACTGTCGGAGGGACAGTACTGAGGGAGTGCCGCACTGTCGGAGGGGCAGTACTGAGGGAGTGCCGCACTGTCGGAGGGGCAGTACTGAGGGAGTGCCGCACTGTCGGAGGGTCAGTACTGGGGGTGTGCAGCACTGTCGGAGGGGCAGTACTGAGGGAGCGCTGCACTGTCGGAGGGACAGTACTGAGGGAGTGCCGCACTGTCGGAGGGACAGTACTGAGGGAGAGCCGCACTGTCGGAGGGGCAGTGCTGAGGGAGCGCCGCACTGTCGGAGGGGCAGTACTGAGGGAGCGCCGTACTGTTGAGGGGCAGTACTGAGGGAGCCCCGCACTGTCGGAGGGGCAGTACTGAGGGAGTGCCGCACTGTCGGAGGGGCAGTACTGAGGGAGTGCAGCACTGTCGGAGGGTCAGTACTGAGGGAGTGCCGCACTGTCGGAGGGGCAGTACTGAGGGAGTGCCGCACTGTCGGAGGGACAGTACTGAGGGAGTGCCGCACTGTCGGAAGGGTAGTACTGAGGGAGTGCCGCACTGTCGGAGGGGCAGTACTGAGGGAGTGCCGCACTGTCGGAGGGGCAGTACTGAGGGAGTGCTGCACTGTCGGAGGGGCAGTACTGAGGGAGTGCTGCTCTGTCGGTGGGACAGTACTGAGGGAGTACCGCACTGTCGGAGGGCCAGTACTGAGGGAGCGCTGCACTGTCGGAGGGGCAGTACTGAGCGAGTGCAGTACTGTCGGAGGTACAGTACTGAGGGAGTACCGCACTGTCGGAGGGGCAGTACTGAGGGAGTGCCGCATTGTAGGAGGGGCAGTACTGAGGGAGCGCTGCACTGTCGGAGGGACAGTACTGAGGGAGAGCCACACTGTCGGAGGGGCAGTACTGAGGGAGCACTGCACTGTCGGAGGGACAGTACTGAGGGAGAGCCGCACTGTCGGAGGGGCAGTACTGAGGGAGCGCCGCACTGTCGGAGGGGCAGTACTGAGGGAGCCCCGCACTGTCGGAGGGGCAGTACTGAGGGAGTGCCACACTCTCGGAGGGGCAGTACTGAGGGAGTGCCGCACTGTCGGAGGGACAGTACTGAGGGAGTGCCGCACTGTCGGAAGGGTACTACTGCGGGAGTGCCGCACTGTCGGAGGGGCAGTACTGAGGGAGTGCCGCACATTCGGAGGGGCAGTACTGAGGGAGTGCTGCACTGTCGGAGGGGCAGTACTGAGGGAGCGCCGCACTGTCGGAGGGACAGTACTGAGGGAGTACCGCACTGTCGGAGGGCCAGTACTGGGGGAGCGCAGCACTGTCGGAGGGGCAGTACTGAGGGAGTGCAGTACTGTCGGAGGGACAGTACTGCGGGAGTGCCACACTGTCGGAGGGGCAGTACTGAGGGAGTGCCGCACTGTTGGAGGGGCAGTACTGAGGGAGCGCCGCACTGTCGGAGGCACAGTACTGAGGGAGAGCCGCACTGCTGGAGCGGCAGTACTGAGGGAGTGCCGCACTGTCGGAGGGGCAGTACCGAGGGAGTCCCGCACTGTCGGAGGGGCAGTACTGAGGGAGTGCCGCACTGTTGGAGGGGCAGTACTGAGGGAGCGCCGCACTGTCGGAGGGGCAGTACTGAGGGAGCGCCGCACTCTCGGAGGGGCAGTACTGAGGGAGCGCCGCACTGTTGAGGGGCAGTACTGAGGGAGCCCCGCACTGTCGGAGGGGCAGTACTGAGGGAGTGCCGCATTGTCGGAGGGGCAGTACTGAGGGAGTGCCGCACTGTTGGAGGGGCAGTAGTGATGGAGCGCCGCACTGTCGGATGGGCAGTACTGAGGGAGTGCCGCACTGTCGGAGGGACAGTACTGAGGGAGTGCCGCACTGTCGGAGGGACAGTACTGAGGGAGTGCCGCACTGTCGGAGGGGCAGTACTGAGGGAGTGCAGCACTATCGGAGGGGCAGTACTGAGTGAGTGCCGCACTGTCGGAGGGACAGTACTGAGTTAGTGCCGCACTGTCGGAGGGACAGTACTGAGGGAGTGCCGCACTGTCGGAGGGGCAGTACTGAGGGAGTGCCGCACTGTCGGAGGGGCAGTACTGAGGGAGTGCCGCACTGTCGGAGGGGCAGTACTGAGGGAGTGCCGCACTGTCGGAGGGGCAGTACTGAGGGAGTGCTGCACTGTCGGAGGGGCAGTACTGAGGGAGTGCCGCACTGTCGGAGGGTCAGTACTGGGGGTGTGCAGCACTGTCGGAGGGTCAGTACTGAGGGAGTGCCGCACTGTCGGAGGGACAGTACTGAGGGAGTGCCGCACTGTCGGAGGGGCAGTACTGAGGGAGTGCCGCACTGTCGGAGGGGCAGTACTGAGGGAGTGCCGCACTGTCGGAGGGGCAGTACTGAGGGAGTGCCGCACTGTCGGAGGGGCAGTACTGAGGGAGTGCTGCACTGTCGGAGGGGCAGTACTGAGGGAGTGCCGCACTGTCGGAGGGTCAGTACTGGGGGTGTGCAGCACTGTCGGAGGGTCAGTACTGAGGGAGTGCCGCACTGTCGGAGGGACAGTACTGAGGGAGTGCCGCACTGTCGGAGGGACAGTACTGAGGGAGTGCCGCACTGTCGGAGGGGCAGTACTGAGGGAGTGCCGCACTGTCGGAGGGGCAGTACTGAGGGAGTGCCGCACTGTCGGAGGGACAGTACTGAGGGAGTGCCGCACTGTCGGAGGGACAGTACTGAGGGAGTGCCGCACTGTCGGAGGGACAGTACTGAGGGAGTGCCGCACTGTCGGAGGGACAGTACTGAGGAAGTGCCGCACTGTCGGAGGGACAGTACTGAGGGAGTGCCGCACTGTCGGAGGGACAGTACTGAGGGAGTGCCGCACTGTCGGAGGGGCAGTACTGAGGGAGTGCCGCACTGTCGGAGGGACAGTACTGAGGGAGTGCCGCACTGTCGGAGGGACAGTACTGAGGGTGTGCCGCACTGTCGGAGGGGCAGTACTGAGGGAGCGCTGCACTGTCGGAGGGACAGTACTGAGGGAGAGCCGCACTGTAGGAGGGGCAGTACTGAGGGAGCGCCGCACTGTCGGAGGGGCAGTACTGAGGGAGCCCCGCACTGTCAGAGGGGCAGTACTGAGGGAGTGCCGCACTCTCGGAGGGGCAGTACTGAGGGAGTGCCGCACTGTCGGAGGGACAGTACTGAGGGAGTGCCGCACTGTCGGAAGGGTACTACTGAGGGTGTGCTGCACTGTCGGAGGGGCAGTACTGAGGGAGTGCCGCACATTCGGAGGGGCAGTACTGAGGGAGTGCTGCACTGTCGGAGGGGCAGTACTGAGGGAGTGCTGCACTGTCGGAGGGACAGTACTGAGGGAGTACCGCACTGTCGGAGGGGCAGTACTGAGGGAGCGCCGCACTGTCAGAGGGGCAGTACTGAGGGAGTGCCGCACTGTCGGAGGGGCAGTACCGAGGGAGTCCCGCACTGTCGGAGGGGCAGTACTGAGGGAGTGCCGCACTGTCGGAGGCGCAGTACTGAGGGAGCGCCGCACTGTCGGAGGCGCAGTACTGAGGGAGCGCCGCACTGTCGGAGGGGCAGTACTGAGGGTGCGCCCCACTCTCGGAGGGGCAGTACTGAGGGAGCGCCGCACTGTTGAGGGGCAGTACTGAAGGAGCCCCGCACTGTCGGAGGGGCAGTACTGAGGGAGTGCCGCATTGTCGGAGGGGCAGTACTGAGGGAGTGCCGCACTGTTGGAGGGGCAGTAGTGATGGAGCGCCGCACTGTCGGATGGGCAGTACTGAGGGAGTGCCGCACTGTCGGAGGTGCAGTACTGAGGGATTGCCGCACTGTCGGAGGGGCAGTACTGAGGGAGTGCCGCACTCTCGGAGGGGCAGTACTGAGGGAGTGCCGCACTGTCGGAGGGACAGTACTGAGGGAGTGCCGCACTGTCGGAGGGGCAGTACTGAGGGAGTGCTGCACTGTCGGAGGGGCAGTACTGAGGGAGTGCTGCACTGTCGGAGGGACAGTACTGAGGGAGTACCGCACTGTCGGAGGGCCAGTACTGAGGGAGCGCAGCACTGTCAGAGGGGCAGTACTGAGGGAGTGCAGTACTGTCGGAGGGACAGTACTGAGGGAGTGCCACACTGTCGGAGGGGCAGTACTGAGGGAGTGCTGCACTGTCGGAGGGGCAGTACTGAGGGAGTGCCGCACTGTCGGAGGGTCAGTACTGGGGGTGTGCAGCACTGTCGGAGGGTCAGT
Organism: Pristiophorus japonicus; assembly: GCF_044704955.1. NCBI lineage: Eukaryota > Metazoa > Chordata > Chondrichthyes > Pristiophoridae > Pristiophorus > Pristiophorus japonicus. The sequence continues at coordinate 496,235 of NW_027254354.1, read as the reverse complement.
ACTGAGGGAGTGCCGCACTGTCGGAGGGACAGTACTGAGGGAGTGCCGCACTGTCGGAGGGACAGTACTGAGGGAGTGCCGCACTGTCGGAGGGGCAGTACTGAGGGAGTGCCGCACTGTCGGAGGGGCAGTACTGAGGGAGTGCCGCACTGTCGGAGGGACAGTACTGAGGGAGTGCCGCACTGTCGGAGGGACAGTACTGAGGGAGTGCCGCACTGTCGGAGGGACAGTACTGAGGGAGTGCCGCACTGTCGGAGGGACAGTACTGAGGAAGTGCCGCACTGTCGGAGGGACAGTACTGAGGGAGTGCCGCACTGTCGGAGGGACAGTACTGAGGGAGTGCCGCACTGTCGGAGGGGCAGTACTGAGGGAGTGCCGCACTGTCGGAGGGACAGTACTGAGGGAGTGCCGCACTGTCGGAGGGACAGTACTGAGGGTGTGCCGCACTGTCGGAGGGGCAGTACTGAGGGAGCGCTGCACTGTCGGAGGGACAGTACTGAGGGAGAGCCGCACTGTAGGAGGGGCAGTACTGAGGGAGCGCCGCACTGTCGGAGGGGCAGTACTGAGGGAGCCCCGCACTGTCAGAGGGGCAGTACTGAGGGAGTGCCGCACTCTCGGAGGGGCAGTACTGAGGGAGTGCCGCACTGTCGGAGGGACAGTACTGAGGGAGTGCCGCACTGTCGGAAGGGTACTACTGAGGGTGTGCTGCACTGTCGGAGGGGCAGTACTGAGGGAGTGCCGCACATTCGGAGGGGCAGTACTGAGGGAGTGCTGCACTGTCGGAGGGGCAGTACTGAGGGAGTGCTGCACTGTCGGAGGGACAGTACTGAGGGAGTACCGCACTGTCGGAGGGGCAGTACTGAGGGAGCGCCGCACTGTCAGAGGGGCAGTACTGAGGGAGTGCCGCACTGTCGGAGGGGCAGTACCGAGGGAGTCCCGCACTGTCGGAGGGGCAGTACTGAGGGAGTGCCGCACTGTCGGAGGCGCAGTACTGAGGGAGCGCCGCACTGTCGGAGGCGCAGTACTGAGGGAGCGCCGCACTGTCGGAGGGGCAGTACTGAGGGTGCGCCCCACTCTCGGAGGGGCAGTACTGAGGGAGCGCCGCACTGTTGAGGGGCAGTACTGAGGGAGCCCCGCACTGTCGGAGGGGCAGTACTGAGGGAGTGCCGCATTGTCGGAGGGGCAGTACTGAGGGAGTGCCGCACTGTTGGAGGGGCAGTAGTGATGGAGCGCCGCACTGTCGGATGGGCAGTACTGAGGGAGTGCCGCACTGTCGGAGGTGCAGTACTGAGGGATTGCCGCACTGTCGGAGGGGCAGTACTGAGGGAGTGCCGCACTCTCGGAGGGGCAGTACTGAGGGAGTGCCGCACTGTCGGAGGGACAGTACTGAGGGAGTGCCGCACTGTCGGAGGGGCAGTACTGAGGGAGTGCTGCACTGTCGGAGGGGCAGTACTGAGGGAGTGCTGCACTGTCGGAGGGACAGTACTGAGGGAGTACCGCACTGTCGGAGGGCCAGTACTGAGGGAGCGCAGCACTGTCAGAGGGGCAGTACTGAGGGAGTGCAGTACTGTCGGAGGGACAGTACTGAGGGAGTGCCACACTGTCGGAGGGGCAGTACTGAGAGAGTGCCGCACTGTTGGAGGGGCAGTACTGAGGGAGCGCCGCACTGTCGGAGCGACAGTACTGAGGGAGACCCGCACTGTTGGACGGGCAGTACTGAGGGAGTGCCGCACTGTCGGAGGGGCAGTACTGAGGGAGTCCCGCACTGTCGGAGGGGCAGTACTGAGGGAGTGCCGGACTGTCGGAGGCGCAGTACTGAGGGAGTGCCGCACTGTCGGAGGCGCAGTACTGAGGGAGCGCCGCACTGTCGGAGGGGCAGTACTGAGGGAGCGCCGCACTCTCGGAGGGGCAGTACTGAGGGAACGCCGCACTGTCGGAGTGGCAGTACTGAGGGAGCGCCGCACTGTCGGAGGGGCAGTACTGAGGGAGAGCCGCACTGTCGGAGGGGCAGTACTGAGGGAGCGCCGCACTGTCGGAGGGGCAGTACTGAGGGAGTGCCGCACTCTCGGAGGGGCAGTACTGAGGGAATGCCGCACTGTCGGAGGGGCAGTACTGAGGGAGAGCCGCACTGTCGGAGGGGCAGTACTGAGGGAGCGCCGCACTGTCGGAGGGGCAGTACTGGAAACATAGAAAATAGGTGCAGGAGTAGGCCATTCAGCCCTTCTAGCCTGCACCGCCATTCAATGAGTTCATGGCTGAACATGAAACTTCAGTACCCCCTTCCTGCTTTCACGCCATACCCCTTGATCCCCCGAGTAGTAAGGACTTCATCTAACTCCCTTTTGAATATATTTAGTGAATTGGCCTCAACTACTTTCTGTGGTAGAGAATTCCACAGGTTCACCACTCTCTGGGTGAAGAAGTTTCTCCTTATCTCGGTCCTCAATGGCTTACCCCTTATCCTTAGACTGTGACCCCTGGTTCTGGACTTCCCCAACATTGGGAACATTCTTCCTGCATCCAACCTGTCCAAACCCGTCAGAATTTTAAACGTTTCGATGAGGTCCCCTCTCACTCTTCTGAACTCCAATGAATACAAGCCCAGTTGATCCAGTCTTTCTTGATAGGTCAGTCCCACCATCCCAGGAATCAGTCTGGTGAATCTTCGCTGCACTCCCTCAATAGCAAGAATGTCCTTCCTCAAGTTAGGAGACCAAAACTGTACACAATACTCCAGGTGTGGCCTCACCAAGGCCCTGTACAACTGTAGCAATACCTCCTGCCCCTGTACTCAAATCCCCTCGTTATGAAGGCCAACATGCCATTTGCTTTCTTAACCGCCTGCTGTACCTGCATGCCAACCTTCAATGACTGATGTACCATGACACCCAGGTCTCGTTGCACCTTCCCTTTTCCTAATCTGTCACCATTCAGATAATAGTCTGTCTCTCTGTTTTTACCACCAAATTGGATAACCTCACATTTATCCACATTATACTTCATCTGCCATGCATTTGGCCACTCACCTAACCTATCCAGGTCACTCTGCAGCCTAATAGCATCCTCCTCGCAGCTCACACTGCCACCCAACTTAGTGTCATCCGCAAATTTGGAGATACTACATTTAATCCCCTCGTCTAAATCATTAATGTACAGTGTAAACAGCTGGGGCCCCAGCAGAGAACCTTGCGGTACCCCACTAGTCACTGCCTGCCATTCTGAAAAGTACCCGTTTACTCCTACTCTTTGCTTCCTGTCTGACAACCAGTTCTCAATCCATGTCAGCACACTACGCCCAATCCCATGTGCTTTAACTTTGCACATTAATCTCTTGTGTGGGACCTTGTCGAAAGCCTTCTGAAAGTCCAAATATACCACATCAACTGGTTCTCCCTTGTCCACTCTACTGGAAACATCCTCAAAAAATTCCAGAAGATTTGTCAAGCATGATCTCCCTTTCACAAATCCATGCTGACTTGGACCTATCATGTCACCATTTTCCAAATGCGCTGCTATGAAATCCTTAATAATTGATTCCATCATTTTACCCACTACTGAGGTCAGGCTGACCGGTCTATAATTCCGTTTTCTCTCTCCCTCCTTTTTTAAAAAGTGCGGTTACATTGGCTACCCTCCACTCGATAGGAACTGATCCAGAGTCAATGGAATGTTGGAAAATGACTGTCAATGCATCCACTATTTCCAAGGCCACCTCCTTAAGTACTCTGGGATGCAGTCCATCAGACCCTGGGGATTTATCGGCCTTCAATCCCATCAATTTCCCCAACACAATTTCCCGACTAATAAAGATTTCCCTCAGTTCCTCTTCCTTTCTAGACACTCTGACCACTTTTATATCCGGCTGGTTGTTTGTGTCCTCCTCAGTTCATACTGAACCAAAGTACTTGTTCAATTGGTCTGCCATTTCTTTGTTCCCCGTTATGACTTCCCCTGATTCTGACTGCAGGGGACCTACGTTTGTCTTTACTAACCTTTTTCTCTTTACATACCTATAGAAACTTTTGCAATCCGCCTTAATGTTCCCTGCAAGCTTCTTCTCGTACTCCATTTTCCCTGCCCTAATCAAACCCTTTGTCCTCCTCTGCTGAGTTCTACATTTCTCCCAGTCCCCAGGTTCGCTGCTATTTCTGGCCAATTTGTATACCACTTCCTTGGCTTTAATACTATCCCTGATTTCCCTTGATAGCCACGGTTGAGCCACCTTCCCTTTTTTATTTTTATGCCAGACAGGAATGTACAATTGTTGTAGTTCATCCATGCGGTCTCTAAATGTCTGCCATTGCCCATCCACAGTCAACCCCTTAAGTATCATTCGCCAATCCATCCCAGCCAATTCACGCCTCATACCTTCAAAGTTAGCCTTCTTTAAGTTCTGGAACATGGTCTCTGAATTAACTGTTTCATTCTCCATCCCAATGCAGAATTCCACCATATTATGGTCACACTTCCCCAAGGGGCCTCGCACAACGAGATTGCTAATTAATCCTCTCTCATTACATAACACCCAGTCTAACATGGCCTCCCCCCTAGTTGGTTCCTCGACATATTGGTCTAAAAAAACATCCCTTATGCACTCCAGAAAATCCTCCTCCACCGTATTGCTTCCAGTTTGGTTAGCCCAATCTATGTGCATATTAAAGTCACCCATTATAACTGCTGCACCTTTATTGCACGCACCCCTAATTTCATGTTTGATGCCCTCCCCAACATCACTACTACTGTTTGGAGGTCTGTACACAACTCCCACTGACGTTTTTTGCTCTTTGGTGTTCTGCAGCTCTACCCATATAGATTCCACATCATCCAAGCTAATGTCCTTCCTAACTATTGCATTGATCTCCTCTTTAACCAGCAATGCTACCCCACCTCCTTTTCCTTTTATTCTATCCTTCCTGAATGTTGAATACCCCTGGATGTTGAGTTCCCAGCCCTGATCATCCTGGAGCCACGTCTCCGTAATCCCAATCACATCATATTTGTTAACATCTATTTGCACAGTTAATTCATCCACTTTATTGCGGATACTCCTTGCATTAAGACACAAAGCCTTTAGGCTTGTTTTTTTTAACACCCTCTGTCCTTTTATAATTTTGCTGTACAATGGCCCTTTTTGTTCTTTTCCTTGGGTTTCTCTGCCCTCCACTTTTCCTCATCTCCTTTCTGTCTTTTGTTTTTGCCTCCTTTTTGTTTCCCTCTATCTCCCTGCATTGGTTCCCATCCCCCTGCCATATTAGTTTAACTCCTCCCCAACAGCACTAGCAAACACTCCCCCGAGGACATTGGTTCCGATTCTGCCCAGGTGCAGACCGTCCGGATTGTACTGGTCCCACCTCCCCCAGAACCGGTTCCAATGCCCCAGGAATTTGAATCCCTCCCTGCTGCACCATTGCTCAAGCCACGTATTCATCTGAGCTATCCTGCGATTCCTACTCTGACTAGCACGTGGCACTGGTAGCAATCCCGAGATTACTACTTTTGAGGTCCTACTTTTTAATTTAGCTCCTAGCTCCTTAAATTCATTTCGTAGGAACTCATCCCTTTTTTTACCTATGTCATTGGTACCAACGTGCACCACGACAACTGGCTGTTCTCCCTCCCTTTTAAGAATGTCCTGCACCCGCTCCGAGACATCCTTGACCCTTGCACCAGGGAGGCAACATACCATCCTGGAGTCTCGGTTGCGGCCGCAGAAACGCCTATCTATTCCCCTTACAATTGAATCCCCTATCACTATCGCTCTCCCACTCTTTTTCCTGCCCTCCTGTGCAACAGAGCCAGCCACGGTGCCGTGAACTTGGCTGTTGCTGCCCGCTCCTGATGAGTCATCCCCCTCAACAGCACTCAAAGCGGTGTATCTGTATTGCAGTGGGATGACCACAGGGGACCCCTGCACTACCTTCCTTGCACTACTCTTCCTGCTGGTCTTCCATTCCCTCGCTGGCTGTGGACCCTTCTCCTGCGGTAAGACCAACTCGCTACACGTGATACTCTCATTCTCTGTCTCTCGCTCTCTTTCTCTCTGTGTGTCTCTCTCTCTCTTTCTCTCTCCCTCTCTCTGTCCCTCTCCGATCTCTCTCTCTCCCCCCTCTCTCTCTCTGTCCCTCTCTCTCTCTGTCCTACTCTCTCTATCTCTCTGTCTCTCTCTCTCTCTTTCCCTGTGTTTCTCTCTCTCTGTCTGTCTGTCTCCCTCTTTCTCCCAATCCGTCTCTCTCTCTATCCCGCTCTCTCACTATCCATCTCTCTCTCTCTCTCTGTCCCTCTCTCTGTCTTCCTCTCTCTCTCTATATATATATATATAACTCTCTCTCTCTCTCTGTCTCTCTCTCTCTCTGTCTCTCTCACTCTCTCATTTTCTCTCTCTCTGTCTGTCTCTCTCTGTCTCTTACCATCTCTCTCTCGCTCACTGTCACTCTCTTTCTCAGTCTCTCTCTGACTGTCTCTCTCTTTCTCACACACTCTCTGTCTCCCTCTCTGTGTCTCTCTGTCTCTCTCTCGCTCTGTCTCTCTATCTCTGCCTCTCTCTCTGTCTCTCTCTCTCTCTCTGTATCTCTGTCTCTCTCTCTATCCCTCTTTCTCTATCGTTCTCTCCCTTTATCCCTCGCTCTCTCTATCCCTCTCTCTCTCTCTCACTGTCTCTCTCTCTCTCTCTCTCCTGTCTCTTTCCACCTCTTTTTCTCTCTTGCTCTCTCTCTGTCCCTCTCTCTGTTCCCCTCTCTCTCTCTCTCTATCTCTCTCATTGTCTCTCTCACTCGCTCTCGCTCTCTCTCTGTCTCGTTCTCTCTGTGTCTCTCTCTCGCTCTGTCTTTCTCTCTCTCTCTGTCTCTCTCTCTCTCTGTCTCTCTCTCCTGTCTCTTTCCATCTCTCTCTCTCTCTCTGTCTTGCTCTCTCTGTCTGTCTCTCTCTCTCCTTTGTCTCTGTCACTCTCTCTCGCTCGGTCTCTCTCTCTTTACCTCTCTCTCTCTCTCTCTATCCCTTTCTCTCTCTATCCATCTCCCTCTCTCTGTCCCTCTCTCTGTATTTCTCTCTGTCCCTCTCCCTCTCTCTCTCCTGTCTCTTTCCATCTCTCTCTCGCTCGACCCTTTCTCTCTCTCTCTGTCTGTCTGACTGCCTCTCTCTGTCTCTCTCTCTCTCTCTCGATCTGTTTCTATCTGTCTGTCTCGCTCTCTTTCTCTCGCTGTCTATCTCTCTCCCTCTCTCTATCCCTCTCCCGATCTCCCTCTCTCTCTCCCTCTCTCTCTCTGTCCCTCTCTCTCTCTGTCCTACTCTCTCTATCTCTCTGTCTCTCTCCCTCTCTTTCGCTGTGTTTCTCTCTCTCTCTGTCTGTCTCTCTCCCTCTTTCTCCTAATCCGTCTCCCTCTCTATCCCGCTCTCTCACTATCCATCTCGCTCTCTCTCTCTGTCCCTCTCTCTGTCTTCCTCTCTCTCTCTCTCTCTATATATATATATACATAACTCTCTCTCTCTCTCTCTGTCTCTCTCTCTCTCTGTCTCTCTCACTCTCTCATTTTCTCTCTCTCTGTCTGTCTCTCTCTGTCTCTTACCATCGCTCTCTCGCTCACTGTCACACTCTTTCTCAGTCTCTCTCTGATTGCCTCTCTCTTTCTCACACACTCTCTGTCTCTCTCTCTGTGTCTCTCTGTCTCTCTCTCGCTCTGTCTCTCTATCTCTGCCTCTCTCTCTCTCTCTCTGTCTCTCTATCTCTCCCTGTCTGTCTCTCTCTCTCTCTGTCTCTCTCTCTGTCTCTCTCTCTCTCTCTGTATCTCTGTCTCTCTCTCTATCCCTCTTTCTCTATCGTTCTCTCCCTTTATCCCTCGCTCTCTCTATCCCTCTCTCTCTCTCACTGTCTCTCTCTCTCTCTCTCCTGTCTCTTTCCACCTCTTTCTCTCTCTTGCTCTCTCTCTGTCCCTCTCTCTGTTCCCCTCTCTGTCTCTCTCTATCTCTCTCATTGTCTCTCTCACTCTCTCTCGCTCTCTCTCTGTCTCGTTCTCTCTGTTTCTCTCTCTCTCGCTCTGTCTTTCTCTCTCTCTCTGTCTCTCTCTCTCTCTCTGTCTCTCTCTCCTGTCTCTTTCCATCTCTCTCTCTCTCTCTGTCTTGCTCTCTCTGTCTGTCTCTCTCTCTCCTTTGTCTCTGTCACTCTCTCTCGCTCGGTCTTTCCCTCTCTACCTCTCTCTCTCTCTCTCTCTATCCCTTTCTCTCTCTATCCATCTCCCTCTCTCTGTCCCTCTCTCTGTATTTCTCTCTGTCCCTCTCCCTCTCTCTCTCCTGTCTCTTTCCATCTCTCTCTCGCTCGACCCTTTCTCTCTCTCTCTGTCTGTCTGACTGCCTCTCTCTGTCTCTCTCTCTCTCTCTCGATCTGTTTCTATCTGTCTGTCTCGCTCTCTTTCTCTCGCTGTCTATCTCTCTCCCTCTCTCTATCCCTCTCCCGATCTCCCTCTCTCTCTCCCTCTCTCTCTCTGTCCCTCTCTCTCTCTGTCCTACTCTCTCTATCTCTCTGTCTCTCTCCCTCTCTTTCGCTGTGTTTCTCTCTCTCTCTGTCTGTCTCTCTCCCTCTTTCTCCTAATCCGTCTCCCTCTCTATCCCGCTCTCTCACTATCCATCTCGCTCTCTCTCTCTGTCCCTCTCTCTGTCTTCCTCTCTCTCTCTCTCTCTCTATATATATATATATACATAACTCTCTCTCTCTCTCTGTCTCTCTCTCTCTCTGTCTCTCTCACTCTCTCATTTTCTCTCTCTCTGTCTGTCTCTCTCTGTCTCTTACCATCTCTCTCTCGCTCACTGTCACACTCTTTCTCAGTCTCTCTCTGATTGCCTCTCTCTTTCTCACACACTCTCTGTCTCTCTCTCTGTGTCTCTCTGTCTCTCTCTCGCTCTGTCTCTCTATCTCTGCCTCTCTCTCTCTCTCTCTGTCTCTCTATCTCCCTCTTTCTCCTAATCCGTCTCCCTCTCTATCCCGCTCTCTCACTATCCATCTCGCTCTCTCTCTCTGTCCCTCTCTCTGTCTTCCTCTCTCTCTCTATATATATATATATATATATATACATAACTCTCTCTCTCTCTCTCTGTCTCTCTCTCTCTCTGTCTCTCTCACTCTCTCATTTTCTCTCTCTCTGTCTGTCTCTCTCTGTCTCTTACCATCTCTCTCTCGCTCACTGTCACACTCTTTCTCAGTCTCTCTCTGATTGCCTCTCTCTTTCTCACACACTCTCTGTCTCTCTCTCTGTGTCTCTCTGTCTCTCTCTCACTCTGTCTCTCTATCTCTGCCTCTCTCTCTCTCTCTCTGTCTCTCTATCTCTCCCTGTCTGTCTCTCTCTCTCTCTGTCTCTCTCTCTGTCTCTCTCTCTCTCTCTGTATCTCTGTCTCTCTCTCTATCCCTCTTTCTCTATCGTCTCTCCCTTTATCCCTCGCTCTCTCTATCCCTCTCTCTCTCTCACTGTCTCTCTCTCTCTCTCTCCTGTCTCTTTCCACCTCTTTCTCTCTCTTGCTCTCTCTCTGTCCCTCTCTCTGTTCCCCTCTCTGTCTCTCTCTATCCCTCTCATTGTCTCTCTCACTCTCTCTCGCTCTCTCTCTGTCTCGTTCTCTCTGTTTCTCTCTCTCTCGCTCTGTCTTTCTCTCTCTCTCTGTCTCTCTCTCTCTCTCTCTGTCTCTCTCTCCTGTCTCTTTCCATCTCTCTCTCTCTCTCTGTCTTGCTCTCTCTGTCTGTCTCTCTCTCTCCTTTGTCTCTGTCACTCTATCTCGCTCGGTCTTTCCCTCTCTACCTCTCTCTCTCTCTCTCTCTATCCCTTTCTCTCTCTATCCATCTCCCTCTCTCTGTCCCTCTCTCTGTGTTTCTCTCTGTCTCTCTCCCTCTCTCTCTCCTGTCTCTTTCCATCTCTCTCTCGCTCGACCCTTTCTCTCTCTCTGTCTGTCTGACTGCCTCTCTCTGTCTCTCTCTCTCTCTCGATCTGTTTCTATCTGTCTGTCTCGCTCTCTTTCTCTCTCTGTCTATCTCTCCCCCTCTCTCTATCCCTCTCCCGATCTCCCTCTCTCTCTCCCTCTCTCTCTCTGTCCCTCTCTCTCTCTCTGTCCTACTCTCTCTATCTCTCTGTCTCTCTCTCTCTCTTTCGCTGTGTTTTTCTCTCTCTGTCTGTCTCTCTCCCTCTTTCTTCCTATTCCTCTCTCTCTCTCTCTATCCCTCTCTGTCTCTCTCTGTCTCTCTCCTCCAATTTTCCCTCTCTCTCTCTCTCCCTCTATCTAAATATATATATATATAAAACTTTCTCTCTCTTTTCTCTCACTCTCTCTGCCTCTCTCACACTCTTATTTTCTCTCACTCTGTCTGTCTCTCACTGTCTCTCACCATCTCTCTCTCGCTCATTGTCACTCTCTTTCCCAGTCACTCTCTCTGCCTCTCTCACACTCTCATTTTCTCTCACTCTGTTTGTCTCTCACTGTCTCTTACCATCTCGCTCTCGCTCACTGTCACTCTCTTTCCCAGTCACTCTCTCTGACTGTCTCTGTCTCACTCACTCTGGCTCTCTCTCTCTGTCTCTCTCTCTGTCTCTCTCTCTCTCTGTGTCTCCCTGTCTCTGTCTCTGTCTCTCTCTCTCTGTCTCTCTCTCTGTCTATGTCTCTTTCTCTCTCTCTATCACTCTCTCTCTCTCTATCTCTCTCTGTATCTCTCTCTCTGTCTCTCTATCTATCCCTCTCTACCTCTATCTCTCTCCCTCTATCCATCTCTCCCTCTATCCCTCTCTCTTTCTGTCCCTCCCTCTCTCTCTCTGTCTCTCTGTCTGTCTGTCTCTCTCTCTGTGTCTCTGAGTTTCTCTCTCTGTCTCTCTCTCCTGTCTCTTTCCATCTCTTTCCCTCTCTTGCTCTCTGTCTCTCTCTGTCCCTTTCTCTGTTCCCCTCTCTGTCTCTCTCTCTATCTCTCTCACTGTCTCTCTCTCTCTCTCTCTCTCTCTCTGTCTCTCTCTCTTTCTCTCTCTGTCTCTCTCTCCCTATCTCTCTCTATCCCTCTCTCTCTCTGTCTGTCTCGCTCTCCCTCTCTGTGACACGCTCTGTCTCTCTCTTTCTCTGTCGCACTCACTCTCTCTGTCTCGTTTCTCACTCTGTCTCTCTCTGTCTCATTCTCTCCGTCTCTCTCTCTCACTCTGTCTCTCTCTCTCTGTCTCTCTCTCTGTCTCTCGATCTCTGTCTCTCTCTCCTTTCTATTTCCATCTCTCTCTCTCTCTGTTTGTTTCTCTCCCCTTCTCTGTCTCTGTCACTCTCACTCTCTAGGTCTCTCTCTCTCTCTCCCTATCTCTTTCTCTATCCCTTTCTCTCTCTATCCTTCTCCCTCTCTCTGTGTTTCTCTCTGACTATCTCTCTCTCTCTCCTGTCTCTTTCCATCCCTCTCTCGCTCTGTCTCGCTCTCTCTCTATCTCTCTCTCCCTGTCTCAGTGTCTCTCCCTCTCTGTCTCTCTCTGTCAGTATGTCTGTCTCACTCTCTGTATCTCTCTCTCTCTCTCTCTCTCTCTCTGTCTCTCTGAAGCTCTCCCAGAACCACAGTGACAATGCACACACCGATCTTCAGTCATCCATTTTACATTTGTTAATGGTCACCATTTGATGTTAACACTGGGAGATAGATTACAGAGACCGACTACTCTCTAATTTAACGTTCGCTGCTTAAAGGTGTACCTGCCCTGGGAGTGTTTGATGGGACAGTGTAGAGGGAGCTTCACTCTGTATCTAACACCTGTACCTGCCCTGGGAGTGTTTGATGGGACAGTGTAGAGGGAGCTTTACTCTGTATCTAACCCCCTGAACCTGCCCTAGGAATGTTTGATGGGACAGTGTAGAGGGAGCTTTACTCTGTATCTAACCCCATGTACCTGCCCTGGGAGTGTTTGATGGGACAGTGTAGATGGAGCTTTACTCTGTATCTAACCCCCTGTACCGGCCCTGGGAGTGTTTGATGGGACAGTGTAGAGGGAGCTTTACTCTGTATCTAAACCCCTGTACCTGCCCGAGGATTATGGGACAGTGTAGAGGGAGATTAAATGCCCAACTCTCTCTGTCCCTCTCGCTTTCTCTCTGTCAGTCTCTCTCTCTGTCTGTTCCTCTCTCTCTCTCGCTCTCTCTTTCAGTCTCCCTCTCTCGATCCCTAATTCTCTCACTGCTTCTTCCTGTCCACCTCTCTTTTTCTCTCTCCCTGTCTCTCATTCCCATTCTGATGTGTCCTTGATTGAAAAGCACCCTGACATATTGCAGCCTGACTGTTTAAACCCACAGCAAAAATCACATTTCTGCGACATTTTTGATTTGCTAACCATCCAATTGTGGGTTGGAATGTGTGGGTTAAATCTCGTTTCTCCATCTGAAAGCGTTGAGTGTTTCAGATTGAGCAGTATATGGGATCAAAGGCTGATTCAAACAATGCTGCATTGTGGAACGGTGTGATATCTTCGCAGGGCAGGACATGGAGAACCAAGTTTTGTTGGTTTGAATAAGGTGTAAATTCGATTGTGTCACCCCCTCACAGATACACAGGATTGAAGCTGTTTACCATCAATGACCTGAAAGAATGAAATGGTTCAACAAGGTGTGACTGACTTCAAACTCTTCAAACACATGAAGGACCCAGAGACTGGGACCAATACACAAAGCCCCGAGCCCAGACAGGCAAACCAGGTTTGTTCACAGATCACCCATTTTGGTTTAGATTTCAAAAATATACTTTATTATGCTCTCTCCCCATAGTCCTGTATCAAACCACAAACTAATCCCACTGTCCCGCTCTCTCCCCATAGTCCTGTATTAATCCCCAAACTAATCCCACTGCCCCGCTCTCTCCCCATAGCCCTGTATCAATCCCCAAACTAATCCCACTGCCCCGCTCTCTCCCCACAGCCATGTATCAATCCCCAAACTAATCCCACTGCCCCGCTCGCACCCCTTAGTCCAGTATCAATCCCCAAACTAATCCCACTGCCCCGCTCTCTCCCCATAGCCCTGTGTCAATCCCCAAACTAATCCCACTGCCCCGCTCTCTCCCCATAGTCCTGTATCAATCCCCAAACTAATCCCACTGCCCCGCTCTCTCCTCATAGCCCTGTATCAATCCCCAAACTAATCCCACTGCCCCGCTCTCTCCCCATAGCCATGTATCAATCCCCAAACTAATCCCACTGCCCCGCTCTCTCCTCATAGTCCTGTATCAAACCCCAAACTAATCCCTCTGCCCCGCTCTCTCCCCATAGTCCTGTATTAATCCCCAAACTAATCCCACGGCCCCGCTCTCTCCCCATAGCCCTGTATCAATCCCCAAACTAATCCCACTGCCCCGCTCTTTCCCCATAGTCCTGTATCAATCCCCAAACTAATCCCACTGCCCCGCTCTCTCCTCATAGTCCTGTATCAATCCCCTAACTAATCCCACTGCCCCGCTCTCTCCCCATAGTCCTGGATCAATCCCCAAACTAATCCCACTGCCCCGCTCTCTCCCCATAGTCCTGTATCAATCCCCAAACTAATCCCACGGCCCTGCTCTCTCCCCATAGTCCTGTATCAATCCCCAAACTAATCCCACTGCCCCGCTCTTTCCCCATAGTCCTGTATCAATCCCCAAACTAATCCCACTGCCCCGCTCTCTCCTCATAGTCCTGTATCAATCCCCTAACTAATCCCACTGCCCCGCTCTCTCCCCATAGTCCTGGATCAATCCCCAAACTAATCCCACTGCCCCGCTCTCTCCCCATAGTCCTGTATCAATCCCCAAACTAATCCCACGGCCCTGCGCTCTCCCCATAGTCCTGTATCAATCCCCAAACTAATCTCACTGCCCCGCTCTCTCCCCATAGTCCTTTATCAATCTCGAAACTAATCCCACTGCCCCGCTCTCTCCCCTTGGTCCTGTATCAAACCCCATACTAATCCCACTGCCCCACTCTCTCCCCATAGTCCTGTATCAATCTCCAAACTAATCCCACTGCCCCGCTCTCTCCCCATAGTCCTGTATCAATCTCCAAACTAATCCCACTGCCCCGCTCTCTCCCCATAGTCCTGTATCAATCCCCAAACTAATCCCACTGCCCCACTATCTCCCCATAGCCCTGTATCAATCTCGAAACTAATCCCACTGCCCCGCTCTCTCCCCTTGGCCCTGTATCAAACCCCATACTAATCCCACTGCCCCACTCTCTCCCCATAGTCCTGTATCAATCTCAAAACTAATCCCACTGCCCCGCTCTCTCCCCATAGTCCTGTATCAATCTCCAAACTAATCCCACTGCCCCGCTCTCTCCCCATAGTCCTGTATCAAACCCCAAACTAATCCCACTGCCCCACTATCTCCCCATAGCCCTGTATCAATCTCGAAACTAATCCCACTGCCCCGCACTCTCCCCATAGCCCTGTATCAATCCCCAAACTAATCCCACTGCCCCGCTCACTCTCCATAGTCCTGTATCAATCCCCAAACTTATCCCACTGCCCCGCTCACTCCCCATAGCCCTGTATCAATCCCCAAACTAATCCCAATGCCCCGCTCTCTCCCCATAGTCCTGTATCAATCCCCAAACAAATCCCACTGCCCCGCACTCTCCCCATAGCCCTGTATCAATTCCCAAACTAATCCCACTGCCCCGCTCTCACCCCATAGTCCTGTATCAATCCCCAAAATAATCCCACTGCCCCGCTCTCGACCCATAGCCCTGTATCAAACCCCAAACTAATCCCACTGCCCCGCTCTCTCCCCTTGGTCCTGTATTAAACCCCAAACTAATCCCACTGCCCCACTCTCTCCCCATAGTCCTGTATCAATCTCCAAACTAATCCCACTGCCCCGCTCTCTCCCCATAGTCCTGTATCAATCTCCAAACTAATCCCACTGCCCCGATCTCTCCCCATAGTGCTGTATCAAACCCCAAACTAATCCCACTGCCCCGCTCTCTCCCCATAGTCCTGTATCAATCCCCAAACTAATCCCACTGCCCCACTATCTCCCCATAGCCCTGTATCAATCTCGAAACTAATCCCACTGCCCCGCTCTCTCCCCTTGGCCCTGTATCAAACCCCATACTAATCCCACTGCCCCACTCTCTCCCCATAGTCCTGTATCAATCTCAAAACTAATCCCACTGCCCCGCTCTCTCCCCATAGTCCTGTATCAATCTCCAAACTAATCCCACTGCCCCGCTCTCTCCCCATAGTCCTGTATCAAACCCCAAACTAATCCCACTGCCCCACTATCTCCCCATAGCCCTGTATCAATCTCGAAACTAATCCCACTGCCCCGCACTCTCCCCATAGCCCTGTATCAATCCCCAAACTAATCCCACTGCCCCGCTCACTCTCCATAGTCCTGTATCAATCCCCAAACTTATCCCACTGCCCCGCTCACTCCCCATAGCCCTGTATCAATCCCCAAACTAATCCCAATGCCCCGCTCTCTCCCCATAGTCCTGTATCAATCCCCAAACAAATCCCACTGCCCCGCACTCTCCCCATAGCCCTGTATCAATTCCCAAACTAATCCCACTGCCCCGCTCTCACCCCATAGTCCTGTATCAATCCCCAAACTAATCCCACTGCCCCGCTCTCGACCCATAGCCCTGTATCAAACCCCAAACTAATCCCACTGCCCCGCTCTCTCCCCTTGGTCCTGTATTAAACCCCAAACTAATCCCACTGCCCCACTCTCTCCCCATAGTCCTGTATCAATCTCCAAACTAATCCCACTGCCCCGCTCTCTCCCCATAGTCCTGTATCAATCTCCATACTAATCCCACTGCCCCGATCTCTCCCCATAGTGCTGTATCAAACCCAAAACTAATCCCACTGCCCCGCTCTCTCCCCATAGTCCTGTATTAATCCCCAAACTAATCCCACTGCCCCGCTCTCTCCCCATAGTCCTGTATCAATCCCCAAACTAATCCCAGTGCCCCTCTCTCTCCTAATAGTCCTGTATCAATCGCCAAACTGATCCCACTGCCCCGCTCTCTCCCCATAGCCCTGTATCAATCCCCAAACTAATCCCACTGCCCCGCTCTCTCCCCACAGCCCTGTATCAATCCCCAAGCTAATCCCACTGCCCTGCTCTATCCCCATAGTCCTGTATCAAACCCCAAACTAATCCCACTGCCCCGCTCTCTCCTCATAGTCCTGTATCAATCTCCAAACTAATCCCACTGCCCCGCTCTCTCCCCATAGTCAAACATCAATCCCCAAACTAATCCCACTGCCCCGCTCTCTCCCCATAATTCTGTATCAATCCCCAAACTAATCCCAATGCCCCACTCTCTCCCCAGATCCCTGTATCAATCTGGAAACTAATCCAACTGCCCCGCTCTCTCCCCATAGCCCTGTATCAATCCCCAAACTAATCCCATTGCCCCGCTCTCTCCCCATAGTCCTGTATCAATCCCCAAACTTATCCCACTGCCCCGTTCACTCCCCATAGCCCTGTATCAATCGCCAAACAAATCCCACTGTCCCGCTCTCTCCCCATAGTCCTGTATCAATCCCCAAACTAATCCCACTGCCCCGCACTCACCCCATAGCCCTGTATCAATCCCCAAACTAATCCCACTGCCCCGCTCTCTCCCCATAGTCCTGTATCAATCCCCAAACTAATCCCACTGCCCCGATCTCTCCCCATAGTGCTGTATCAATCCCCAAGCTAATCCCACTGCCCTGCTCTATCCCCATAGTCCTGTATCAAACCCCAAACTAATCCCACTGCCCCGCTCTCTCCTCATAGTCCTGTATCAATCTCCAAACTAATCCCACTGCCCCGCTCTCTCCCCATAGTCAAACATCAATCCCCAAACTAATCCCACTGCCCCGCTCTCTCCCCATAATTCTGTATCAATCCCCAAACTAATCCCAATGCCCCGCTCTCTCCCCATAGTCCTGTATCAATCCCCAAACTTATCCCACTGCCCCGTTCACTCCCCATAGCCCTGTATCAATCCCCAAACTAATCCCATTGCCCCGCTCTCTCCCCATAGTCCTGTATCAATCCCCAAACTTATCCCACTGCCCCGTTCACTCCCCATAGCCCTGTATCAATCGCCAAACAAATCCCACTGTCCCGCTCTCTCCCCATAGTCCTGTATCAATCCCCAAACTAATCCCACTGCCCCGCACTCACCCCATAGCCCTGTATCAATCCCCAAACTAATCCCACTGCCCCGCTCTCTCCCCATAGTCCTGTATCAATCCCCAAACTAATCCCACTGCCCCGATCTCTCCCCATAGTGCTGTATCAAACCCAAAACTAATCCCACTGCCCCGCTCTCACCCCATAGTCCTGTATTAATCCCCAAACTAATCCCACTGCCCCGCTCTCTCCCCATAGTCCTGTATAAATCCCCAAGCTAATCCCACTGCCCCGCTCTCTCCCCATAGTCCTGTATCAATCCCCAAACTAATCCCACTGCCCCGCTCTCTCCTAATAGTCCTGTATCAATCGCCAAACTGATCCCACTGCCCCGCTCTCTCCCCATAGCCCTCTATCAATCCCCAAACTAATCCCACTGCCCCGCTCTCTCCCCATAGCCCTGTATCAATCCCCAAACAAATCCCACTGCCCTGCTCTCTCCCCATAGTCCTGTATCAAACCCCAAACTAATCCCACTGCCCCGCTCTCTCCTCATAGTCCTGTATCAATCTCCAAACTAATCCCACTGCCCCGCTCTCTCCCCATAGTCAGATATCAATCCCCAAACTAATCCCACTGCCCCGCTCTCTCCCCATAATCCTGTATCAATCCCCAAACTAATCCCAATGCCCCACTCTCTCCCCAGATACCTGTATCAATCTGGAAACTAATCCCACTGCCCCGCTCTCTCCCCATAGCCCTGTATCAATCCCCAAACTAATCCCACTGCCCCGCTCTCTCCCCATAGTCCTGTATCAATCCCCAAACTTATCCCACTGCCCCGCTCACTCCCCATAGCCCTGTATCAATCGCCAAACTAATCCCACTGCCCCGCTCTCTCCCCATCGTCCTGTATCAATCCCCAAACTAATCCCACTGCCCCGCACTCTCCCCATAGCCCTGTATCAATCCCCAAACTAATCCCACTGCCCCGCTCTCTCCCCATAGTCCTGTATCAATCCCGAAACTAATCCCACTGCCCCGCTCTTTCCCCATAGCACTGTATCAAACCCCAAACTAATCCCACTGTCCCGCTCTCTCCACTTGGTCCTGTATCAAACCCCAAACTAATCCCACTGCCCCACTCTCTCCCCATAGTCCTGTATCAATCTCCAAACTAATCCCACTGCCCCGCTCTCTCCCCATAGTCCTGTATCATTCTCCAAACTAATCCCACTGCCCCGATCTCTCCCCATAGTGCTGTATAAAACCCCAAACTAATCCCTCTGCCCCGCTCTCTCCCCATAGACCTGTATTAATCCCCAAACTAATCCCACTGCCCCGCTCTCTCCCCATAGCCCTGTATCAATCCCCAAACTAATCCCACTGCCCCGCACTCTCCCCATAGTCCTGTATCAATCCCCAAACTAATCCCACTGCCCCGCTCTCTCCCCATAGTCCTGTATCAATCCCCAAACTAATCCCACGGCCCTGCTCTCTCCCCATAGTTCTGTATCAAACCCCAAATTAATCCCACTGCCCCGCTCTCTCCCCTTGGTCCTGTATCAAACCCCAAACTAATCCCACTGCCCCACTCTCTCCTCATAGTCCTGTATCAATCCCCAAACTAATCCCACTGCCCCGCTCTCTCCCCATAGTCCTGGATAAATCCCCAAACTAATCCCACTGTCCCGCTCTCTCCCCATAGTCCTGTATCAATCCCCAAACTAATCCCACGGCCGTGCTCTCTCCTCATAGTCCTGTATCAATCCCCGAACTAATCCCACTGCCCCGCTCTCTCCCCATAGTCCTGTATCAATCCCCAAACTAATCCCACGGCCCTGCTCTCTCCCCATAGTCCTGTATCAATCCCCAAACTAATCCCACTGCCCCACTCTCTCCCCATAGTCCTGTATCAATCTCGAAACTAATCCCACTGCCCCGCTCTCTCCCCATAGTTTTGTATCAATCCCTAAACTAATCCCACTGTCCCGCTCTCTCACCATAGTCCTGTATCAAACCCCAAACTAATCCCACTGCCCCGCTCTCACCCCTTGGTCCTGTATCAAACCCCAAACTAATCCCACAGCCCCACTCTCTCCCCATAGACCTGTATCAATCTCCAAACTAATCCCACAGCCCCGCTCTCTCCCCATAGTCCTGTATCAATCTCCAAACTAATCCCACTGCCCCGATCTCTCCCCATAGTGCTGTATCAAACCCAAACTAATCCCTCTGTCCCGCTCTCTCCCCATAGTCCTGTATTAATCCCCAAACTAATTCCACTGCCCCGCTCTCTCCCCATAGCCCTGTATCAATCCCCAAACTAATCCCACTGCCCCGCTCTCTCCCCATAGCCCTGTATCAAACCCCAAACTAATCCCACTGCCCCGCTCTCTCCCCTTGGTTCTGTATCAATCCCCAAACTAATCCCACTGCCCCGCTCTCTCCTCATAGCCCTGTATCAATCCCCAAACTAATCCCACTGCCACGCTCTCTCCCCATAGCCCTGTATCAATCCCCAAACTAATCCCACTGCCCCGCTCTCTCCCCACCGTCCTGTATCAAACCCCAAACTAATCCCTCTGCGCTGCTCTCTCCCCATAGTCCTGGATCAATCCCCAAACTAATCCCACTGCCCTGCTCTCTCCCCATAATCCTGTATCAATCCCCAAACTAATCCCACGGCCCTGCTCTCTCCCCATAGTCCTGTATCAATCCCCAAACTGATCCCACTGCCCCGCTCTCTCCCCATAGTCCTGTATCAATCCCTAAACTAATCCCACTGCCCCGCTCTCTCCCCATAGTCCTGTATCAAACCCCAAACTAATCCCACTGCCCCGCTCTCTCCCCTTGGTCCTGTATCAAACCCCAAACTAATCCCACTGCCCCACTCACTCATCATAGTCCTGTATCAATCTCCAAACTAATCCCACTGCCCCGCTCTCTCCCCATAGCCCTGTATCAATCCCCAAACTAATCCCACTGCCCCGCTCTCTCCCCATCGTCCTGTATCAAACCCCAAACTAATCCCTCTGCGCTGCTCTCTCCCCATAGTCCTGGATCAATCCCCAAACTAATCCCACTGCCCTGCTCTCTCCCCATAATCCTGTATCAATCCCCAAACTAATCCCACTGCCCTGATCTCTCCCCATCGTGCTGTATCCAACCCCAAACTAATCCCTCTGCCCCGCTCTCTCCCCATAGTCCGACATCAAACCCCAAACTAATCCCACTGCCCAACTCTCTCATCATAGTCCTGTATCAATCTCCAAACTAATTCCAATGCCCCGCTCTCTCCCCATAGTCCTGTATCAATCTCCAAACTAATCCCACTGCCCCGATCTCTCCCCATAGTGCTGTATCCAACCCCAAACTAATCCCTCTGCCCCACTCTCTCCCCATAGTCCTACATCAAACCCCAAACTAATCCCACTGCCCCGTTCTGTCCCCATTGTCCTGTATCAATCCCCAAACTAATCCCACTGCCCCGCTCTCTCCCCATAGTCCTGTATCATTCCCCAAACTAATCCCACTGCCCCGCTCTCTCCCAATAGCCCTGTATCAACCCCCAAACTAATCCCACTGCCCCGCTCTCTCCCCATAGCCCTGTATCAATCCCCAAACTAATCCCACTGCCCCGCTCTCTCCCCATAGTCCTGTATCAAACCCCAAACTAATCCCACTGCCCCGCTCTCTCCTCATAGTCCTGTATCAATCTCCAAACTAATCCCACTGCCCCGCTCTCTCCCCTTAGTCCGATATCAATCCCCAAATTAATCCCACTGCCCCGCTCTCTCCCCATAGTCCTGTATCAATACCCAAACTAATCCCACTGCTCCACTCTCTCCCCAGAACCCTGTATCAATCTCGAAACTAATCCCACTGCCCCGCTCACTCCCCATAGCCCTGTATCAATCCCCAAACTAATCCCACTGCCCCGCTCTCTCCCCATAGTCCTGCATCAATCCCCAAACTAATCCCACTGCCCCGCACTCTCTCCATAGCCCTGTATCAATACCCAAACTAATCCCACTGCCCCGCTCTCTCCCAATAGTCCTGTATCAATCCCCACACTAATCCCACTGCCCCGCTCTCTCCCCATAGCCCTGTATCAAACCCCAAACTAATCCCACTGCCCCGCTCTCTCCGCTTGGTCCTGTATCAAACCCCAAACTAATCCCACTGCCACGCTCTCTCCCCATAGCCCTGTATCAATCCCCAAACTAATCCTACAGCCCCGCTCTCTCCCCATCGTCCTGTATCAAACCCCAAACTAATCCCTCTGCGCCGCTCTCTCCCCATAGTCCTGTATTAATCCCCAAACTAATCCCACTGCCCCGCTCTCTCCCCATAGCCCTGTATCAATCCCCAAACTAATCCCACTGCCTCGTTCTTTCCCCATAGTCCTGTATCGATCCCCAAACTAATCCCACTGCCCCGCTCTCTCTTCATAGTCCTGTATCAATCCCCAAACTAATCCCACTGCCCCGCACTCTCCCCATAGTCCTGAATCAATCCCCAAACTGATCCCACTGCCCCGCTCTCTCCCCATAGTCCTCTATCAATCTCGAAACTAATCCCACTGCCCCACTCTCTCCCCGTAGTCCTGTATCAATCCCTAAACTAATCCCAATGCCCCGCTCTCTCCCCATAGTCCTGTATCAAACCCCAAACTAATCCCACTGCCCCGCTCTCTCCCCTTGGTCCTGTATCAAACCCCAAACTAATCCCACTGCCCCACTCTCTCATCATAGTCCTGTATCAATCTCCAAACTAATCCCACTGCCCCGCTCTCTCCCCATAGTCCTGTATCAATCTCCAAACTAATCCCACTGCCCCGATCTCTCCCCATAGCCATGTATCAATCCCCAAACTAATCCCACTGCCCCGCTCTCTCCTCATAGCCCTGTATGAATCCCCAAACTAATCCCACTGCCCCGCTCTCTCCCCATAGCCATGTATCAATCCCCAAACTAATCCCACTGCCCCGCTCTCTCCCCATAGTCCTGTATCAAACCCCAAACTAATCCCTCTGCCCTGCTCTCTCCCCATAGTCCTGTATTAATCCCCAAACTAATCCCACTGCCCCGCTCTCTCCCCATAGCCCTGTATCAATCCCCAAACTAATCCCACTGCCCCGCTCTTTCCCCATAGTCCTGTATCAATCCCCAAACTAATCCCACTGCCCCGCTCTCTCCTCATAGTCCTGTATCAATCCCCTAACTAATCCCACTGCCCCGCTCTCTCCCCATAGTCCTGGATCAATCCCCAAACTAATCCCACTGCCCCGCTCTCTCCCCATAGTCCTGTATCAATCCCCAAACTAATCCCACGGCCCTGCTCTCTCCCCATAGTCCTGTATCAATCCCCAAACTAATCTCACTGCCCCGCTCTCTCCCCATAGTCCTGTATCAATCTCGAAACTAATCCCATTGCCCCGCTCTCTCCCCTTGGTCCTGCAGCAATCCCTAAACTAATCCAACTGCCCCGCTCTCTCCCCATAGTCCTGTATCAAACCCCAAACTAATCCCACTGCCCCGCTCTCTCCCCTTGGTCCTGTATCAAACCCCAAACTAATCCCACTGCCCCACTCTCTCCCCATAGTCCTGTATCAATCCCCAAACTAATCCCACTGCCCCGATCTCTCCCCATAGTGCTGTATCCAACCCCAAACTAATGCCTCTGCCCCGCTCTCTCCCCATCGTCCTGTATCAAACCCCAAACTAATCCCACTGCCCCATTCTGTCCCCACTGTCCTGTATCAATCCCCAAACTAATCCCACTGCCCCGCTCTCTCCCCATAGTCCTGTATCATTCCCCAAACTAATCCCACTGCCCCGCTCTCTCCCCATAGCCCTGTATCAATCCCCAAACTAATCCCACTGCCCCGCTCTCTCCCCATAGCCCTGTATCAATCCCCAAACTAATCCCACTGGCCCGCTCTCTCACCATAGACCTGTATCAAAGCCCAAACTAATCCCACTGCCCCGCTCTCTCCTCATAGTCCTGTATCAATCTCCTAACTAATTCCACTGCCCCGCTCTCTCCTCATAGTCCTATATCAATCCCCAAACTAATCCCACTGCCCCGCTCTCTCCCCATAGTCCTGTATCAATCCCCAAACAAATCCCACTGCCCCACTATCTCCCCATAGCCCTGTATCAATCTCGAAACTAATCCCACTGCCCCGCACTCTCCCCATAGCCCTGTATCAATCCCCAAACTAATCCCACTGCCCCGCTCACTTTCCATAGTCCTGTATCAATCCCCAAACAAATCCCACTGCCCCGCACTCTCCCCATAGCCCTGTATCAATTCCCAAACTAATCCCACTGCCCCGCTCTCACCCCATAGTCCTGTATCAATCCCCAAACTAATCCCACTGCCCCGCTCTCTTCCCATAGCCCTGTATCAAACCCCAAACTAATCCCACTGCCCCGCTCTCTCCCCTTGGTCCTGTATCAAACCCCATACTAATCCCACTGCCCCACTCTCTCCCCATAGTCCTGTATCAATCTCCAAACTAATCCCACTGCCCCGCTCTCTCCCCATAGACCTGTATTAATCCCCAAACTAATCCCACTGCCCCGCTCTCTCTCCATTGCCCTGTATCAATCCCCAAACTAATCCCACTGCCCCGCACTCTCCCCATAGTCCTGTGTCAATCCCCAAACTAATCCCACTGCCCCGCTCTCTCCCCATAGTCCTGTATCAATCCCCAAACTAATCCCACGGCCCTGCTCTCTCCCCATAGTTCTGTATCAAACCCCAAATTAATCCCACTGCCCCGCTCTCTCCCCTTGGTCCTGTATCAAACCCCAAACTAATCCCACTGCCCCACTCTCTCCTCATAGTCCTGTATCAATCCCCAAACTAATCCCACTGCCCCGCTCTCTCCCCATAGTCCTGGATAAATCCCCAAACTAATCCCACTGTCCCGCTCTCTCCCCATAGTCCTGTATCAATCCCCAAACTAATCCCACGGCCGTGCTCTCTCCTCATAGTCCTGTATCAATCCCCGAACTAATCCCACTGCCCCGCTCTCTCCCCATAGTCCTGTATCAATCCCCAAACTAATCCCACGGCCCTGCTCTCTCCCCATAGTCCTGTATCAATCCCCAAACTAATCCCACTGCCCCGCTCTCTCCCCATAGTCCTGTATCAATCTCGAAACTAATCCCACTGCCCCGCTCTCTCCCCATAGTTTTGTATCAATCCCTAAACTAATCCCACTGTCCCGCTCTCTCACCATAGTCCTGTATCAATCCCCAAACTAATCCCACTGCCCCGCTCTCACCCCTTGGTCCTGTATCAAACCCCAAACTAATCCCACAGCCCCACTCTCTCCCCATAGACCTGTATCAATCTCCAAACTAATCCCACAGCCCCGCTCTCTCCCCATAGTCCTGTATCAATCTCCAAACTAATCCCACTGCCCCGATCTCTCCCCATAGTGCTGTATCAAACCCCAAACTAATCCCTCTGTCCCGCTCTCTCCCCATAGTCCTGTATTAATCCCCAAACTAATTCCACTGCCCCGCTCTCTCCCCATAGCCCTGTATCAATCCCCAAACTAATCCCACTGCCCCGCTCTCTCCCCATAGCCCTGTATCAAACCCCAAACTAATCCCACTGCCCCGCTCTCTCCCCTTGGTTCTGTATCAATCCCCAAACTAATCCCACTGCCCCGCTCTCTCCTCATAGCCCTGTATCAATCCCCAAACTAATCCCACTGCCACGCTCTCTCCCCATAGCCCTGTATCAATCCCCAAACTAATCCCACTGCCCCGCTCTCTCCCCACCGTCCTGTATCAAACCCCAAACTAATCCCTCTGCGCTGCTCTCTCCCCATAGTCCTGGATCAATCCCCAAACTAATCCCACTGCCCTGCTCTCTCCCCATAATCCTGTATCAATCCCCAAACTAATCCCACGGCCCTGCTCTCTCCCCATAGTCCTGTATCAATCCCCAAACTGATCCCACTGCCCCGCTCTCTCCCCATAGTCCTGTATCAATCCCTAAACTAATCCCACTGCCCCGCTCTCTCCCCATAGTCCTGTATCAAACCCCAAACTAATCCCACTGCCCCGCTCTCTCCCCTTGGTCCTGTATCAAACCCCAAACTAATCCCACTGCCCCACTCACTCATCATAGTCCTGTATCAATCTCCAAACTAATCCCACTGCCCCGCTCTCTCCCCATAGCCCTGTATCAATCCCCAAACTAATCCCACTGCCCCGCTCTCTCCCCATCGTCCTGTATCAAACCCCAAACTAATCCCTCTGCGCTGCTCTCTCCCCATAGTCCTGGATCAATCCCCAAACTAATCCCACTGCCCTGCTCTCTCCCCATAATCCTGTATCAATCCCCAAACTAATCCCACTGCCCTGATCTCTCCCCATCGTGCTGTATCCAACCCCAAACTAATCCCTCTGTCCCGCTCTCTCCCCATAGTCCTGTATTAATCCCCAAACTAATTCCACTGCCCCGCTCTCTCCCAATAGCCATGTATCAACCCCCAAACTAATCCCACTGCCCCGCTCTCTCCCCATAGTGCTGTATCCAACCCCAAACTAATCCCTCTGCCCCACTCTCTCCCCATAGTCCTACATCAAACCCCAAACTAATCCCACTGCCCCGTTCTGTCCCCATTGTCCTGTATCAATCCCCAAACTAATCCCACTGCCCCGCTCTCTCCCCATAGTCCTGTATCATTCCCCAAACTAATCCCACTGCCCCGCTCTCTCCCAATAGCCCTGTATCAACCCCCAAACTAATCCCACTGCCCCGCTCTCTCCCCATAGCCCTGTATCAATCCCCAAACTAATCCCACTGCCACGCTCTCTCCCCATAGTCCTGTATCAAACCCCAAACTAATCCCACTGCCCCGCTCTCTCCTCATAGTCCTGTATCAATCTCCAAACTAATCCCACTGCCCCGCTCTCTCCCCTTAGTCCGATATCAATCCCCAAATTAATCCCACTGCCCCGCTCTCTCCCCATAGTCCTGTATCAATCCCCAAACTAATCCCACTGCTCCACTCTCTCCCCAGAACCCTGTATCAATCTCGAAACTAATCCCACTGCCCCGCTCACTCCCCATAGCCCTGTATCAATCCCCAAACTAATCCCACTGACCCGCTCTCTCCCCATAGTCCTGCATCAATCCCCAAACTAATCCCACTGCCCCGCACTCTCCCCATAGCCCTGTATCAATACCCAAACTAATCCCACTGCCCCGCTCTCTCCCAATAGTCCTGTATCAATCCCCACACTAATCCCACTGCCCCGCTCTCTCCCCATAGCCCTGTATCAAACCCCAAACTAATCCCACTGCCCCGCTCTCTCCACTTGGTCCTGTATCAAACCCCAAACTAATCCCACTGCCACGCTCTCTCCCCATAGCCCTGTATCAATCCCCAAACTAATCCTACAGCCCCGCTCTCTCCCCATCGTCCTGTATCAAACCCCAAACTAATCCCTCTGCGCCGCTCTCTCCCCATAGTCCTGTATTAATCCCCAAACTAATCCCACTGCCCCGCTCTCTCCCCATAGCCCTGTATCAATCCCCAAACTAATCCCACTGCCTCGTTCTTTCCCCATAGTCCTGTATCGATCCCCAAACTAATCCCACTGCCCCGCTCTCTCTTCATAGTCCTGTATCAATCCCCAAACTAATCCCACTGCCCCGCACTCTCCCCATAGTCCTGAATCAATCCCCAAACTGATCCCACTGCCCCGCTCTCTCCCCATAGTCCTCTATCAATCTCGAAACTAATCCCACTGCCCCAGTCTCTCCCCGTAGTCCTGTATCAATCCCTAAACTAATCCCAATGCCCCGCTCTCTCCCCATAGTCCTGTATCAAACCCCAAACTAATCCCACTGCCCCGCTCTCTCCCCTTGGTCCTGTATCAAACCCCAAACTAATCCCACTGCCCCACTCTCTCATCATAGTCCTGTATCAATCTCCAAACTAATCCCACTGCCCCGCTCTCTCCCCATAGTCCTGTATCAATCTCCAAACTAATCCCACTGCCCCGATCTCTCCCCATAGCCATGTATCAATCCCCAAACTAATCCCACTGCCCCGCTCTCTCCTCATAGCCCTGTATGAATCCCCAAACTAATCCCACTGCCCCGCTCTCTCCCCATAGCCATGTATCAATCCCCAAACTAATCCCACTGCCCCGCTCTCTCCCCATAGTCCTGTATCAAACCCCAAACTAATCCCTCTGCCCTGCTCTCTCCCCATAGTCCTGTATTAATCCCCAAACGAATCCCACTGCCCCGCTCTCTCCCCATAGCCCTGTATCAATCCCCAAACTAATCCCACTGCCCCGCTCTTTCCCCATAGTCCTGTATCAATCCCCAAACTAATCCCACTGCCCCGCTCTCTCCTCATAGTCCTGTATCAATCCCCTAACTAATCCCACTGCCCCGCTCTCTCCCCATAGTCCTGGATCAATCCCCAAACTAATCCCACTGCCCCGCTCTCTCCCCATAGTCCTGTATCAATCCCCAAACTAATCCCACGGCCCTGCTCTCTCCCCATAGTCCTGTATCAATCCCCAAACTAATCTCACTGCCCCGCTCTCTCCCCATAGTCCTGTATCAATCTCGAAACTAATCCCATTGCCCCGCTCTCTCCCCTTGGTCCTGCAGCAATCCCTAAACTAATCCAACTGCCCCGCTCTCTCCCCATAGTCGTGTATCAAACCCCAAACTAATCCCACTGCCCCGCTCTCTCCCCTTGGCCTGTATCAAATCCCAAACTAATCCCACTGCCCCACTCTCTCCCCATAGTCCTGTATCAATCCCCAAACTAATCCCACTGCCCCGCTCTCTCCCCATAGTCCTGTATCAATCCCCAAACTAATCCCACTGCCCCGCTCTCTCCCCATAATCCTGTATCAATCCCCAAACTAATCCAACTGCCCCGCTCTCTCCCCTTGGTCCTGTATCAAACCCCAAACTAATCCAACTGCCCCACTCTCTCACCATAGTCCTGTATCAATCTCCAAACTAATCCCACTGCCCCGCTCTCTCCCCATAGTCCTGTATCAATCACCAAATTAATCCCACTGCCCCGATCTCTCCCCATAGTGCTGTATCCAACCCCAAACTAATGCCTCTGCCCCGCTCTCTCCCCATCGTCCTGTATCAAACCCCAAACTAATCCCACTGCCCCGTTCTGTCCCCACTGTCCTGTATCAATCCCCAAACTAATCCCACTGCCCCGCTCTCTCCCCATAGTCCTGTATCATTCCCCAAACTAATCCCACTGCCCCGCTCTCTCCCCATAGCCCTGTATCAATCCCCAAACTAATCCCACTGCCCCGCTCTCTCCCCATAGCCCTGTATCAATCCCCAAACTAATCCCACTGGCCCGCTCTCTCCCCATAGACCTGTATCAAAGCCCAAACTAATCCCACTGCCCCGCTCTCTCCTCATAGTCCTGTATCAATCTCCTAACTAATTCCACTGCCCCGCTCTCTCCTCATAGTCCTATATCAATCCCCAAACTAATCCCACTGCCCCGCTCTCTCCCCATAGTCCTGTATCAATCCCCAAACTAATCCCACTGCCCCACTATCTCCCCATAGCCCTGTATCATTCTCGAAACTAATCCCACTGCCCCGCACTCTCCCCATAGCCCTGTATCAATCCCCAAACTAATCCCACTGCCCCGCTCACTTTCCATAGTCCTGTATCAATCCCCAAACAAATCCCACTGCCCCGCACTCTCCCCATAGCCCTGTATCAATCCCCAAACTAATCCCACGGCCCCGCTCTCTCCCCATAGTCCTGTATCAATCCCCAAACTTATCCCACTGCCCCGCTCACTCCCCAAAGCCTTGTATCAATCGCCAAACTAATCCCACTGTCCCGCTCTCTCCCCATAGTCCTGTATCAATCCCCAAACTAATCCCACTGCCCCGCACTCTCCCCATAGCCCTTTATCAATCCCCAAACTAATCCCACTGCCCCGCTCTCTCCCCATAGTCCTGTATCAATCCCCAAACTAATCCCACTGCCCCGATCTCTCCCCATAGTGCTGTATCAAACCCAAAACTAATCCCACTGCCCCGCTCTCTCCCCATAGTCCTGTATTAATCCCCAAACTAATCACACTGCCCCGCTCTCTCCCCATAGTCCTGTATCAATCCCCAAACTAATCCCACTGCCCCGCTCTCTCCCCATAGTCCTGTATCAATCCCCAAACTAATCCCACTGCCCCGCTCTCTCCTAATAGTCCTGTATCAATCGCCAAACTGATCCCACTGCCCCGCTCTCTCCCCATAGCCCTGTATCAATCCCCAATCTAATCCCACTGCCCCGCTCTCTCCCCACAGCCCTGTATCAATCCCCAAACTAATCCCACTGCTCTGCTCTCTCCCCATAGTCCTGTATCAAACCCCAAACTAATCCCACTGCCCCGCTCTCTCCTCATAGTCCTGTATCAATCTCCAAACTAATCCCACTGCCCCGCTCTCTCCCCATAGTCAGATATCAATCCCCAAACTAATCCCACTGCCCCGCTCTCTCCCCATGATCCTGTATCAATCCCCAAACTAATCCCACTGCCCCGCTCTCTCCCCATAGTCCTGTATCAATCCACAAACTTATCCCACTGCCCCGCTCACTCCCCATAGCCCTGTATCAATCGCCAAACTAATCCCACTGCCCCGCTCTCTCCCCATAGTCCTGTATCAATCCCCAAACTAATCCCACTGCCCCGCACTCTCCCCATAGCCCTGTATCAATCCCCAAACTAATCCCACTGCCCCGCTCACTCCCCATAGTCCTGTATCAATCCCCAAACTAATCCCACTGCCCCGCTCTCTCCACTTGGTCCTGTATCAAACCCCAAACTAATCCCACTGCCCCACTCTCTCCCCATAGTCCTATATCAATCTCCAAACTAATCCCACTGCCCCGCTCTCTCCCCATAGACCTGTATCATTCTCCAAACTAATCCCACTGCCCCGATCTCTCCCCATAGTGCTGTATCAAACCCCAAACTAATCCCTCTGCCCTGCTCTCTCCCCATAGACCTGTATTAATCCCCAAACTAATCCCACTGCCCCGCTCTCTCCCCATAGCCCTGTATCAATCCCCAAACTAATCCCACTGCCCCGCACTCTCCCCATAGTCCTGTATCAATCCCCAAACTAATCCCACTGCCCCGCTCTCTCCTCATAGTCCTGTATCAATCCCCAAACTAATCCCACTGCCCCGCTCTCTCCCCATAGTCCTGTATCAATCCCCAAACTAATCCCACTGCCCCGCTCTCTCCCCATAGTCCTGTATCAATCCCCAAACTAATCCCACGGCCCTGCTCTCTCCCCATAGTTCTGTATCATACCCCAAATTAATCCCACTGCCCCGCTCTCTCCCCTTGGTCCTGTATCAAACCCCAAACTAATCCCACTGCCCCACTCTCTCCTCATAGTCCTGTATCAATCCCCAAACTAATCCCACTGCCCCGCTCTCTCCCCATAGTTCTGGATAAATCCCCAAACTAATCCCACTGTCCCGGTCTCTCCCCATAGTCCTGTATCAATCCCCAAACTAATCCACCGGCCGTGCTCTCTCCTCATAGTCCTGTATCAATCCCCGAACTAATCCCACTGCCCCGCACTCTCCCCATAGTCCTGTATCAATCCCCAAACTAATCCCACGGCCCTGCTCTCTCCCCATAGTCCTGTATCAATCCCCAAACTAATCCCACTGCCCCGCTCTCTCCCCATAGTCCTGTATCAATCTCGAAACTAATCCGACTGCCCCGCTCTCTCCCCATAGTTTTGTATCAATCCCTAAACTAATCCCACTATCCCGCTCTCTCACCATAGTCCTGTATCAAACCCCAAACTAATCCCACTGTCCCGCTCTCTCCCCATAGTCCTGTATTAATCCGCAAACTAATCCCACTGCCCCGCTCTCTCACCATAGCCCTGTATCAATCCCCAAACTAATCCCACTGCCCCGCTCTCTCCCCATAGTCCTGTATCAATCCCCAAACTAATCCCACTGCCCCGCTCTCTCCCCATAGTCCTGTATCAATCCCCAAACTAATCCCACTGCCCCGCTCTCTCCCCATAGCCCTGTATCAATCCCCAAACTAATCCCACTGCCCCGCTCACTCCCCATAGTCCTGTATCAATCCCCAAACTAATCCCACTGCTCCGCTCTCTCCCCATAGCCCTGTATCAAACCCCAAACTAATCCCACTGCCCCGCTCTCTCCCCTTGGTTCTGTATCAAACCCCAAACTAATCCCACTGCCCCACTCTCTCCCCATAGTCCTGTATCAATCCTCAAACTAATCCCACGGCCCTGCTCTCTCCCCATAGTCCTGTATCAATCCCCAAACTAATCCCACTGCCCCGCTCTCTCCTCATAGCCCTGTATCAATCCCCAAATAATCCCACTGCCACGCTCTCTCCCCATAGCCCTGTATCAATCCCCAAACTAATCCCACTGCCCCGCTCTCTCCCCATCGTCCTGTATCAAACCCCAAACTAATCCCTCTGCGCTGCTCTCTCCCCATAGTCCTGGATCAATCCCCAAACTAATCCCACTGCCCGCTCTCTCCCCATAGCCCTGTATCAATCCCCAAACTAATCCCACTGCCCCGCTCTCTCCCCATAGTCCTGTATCAATCCCCAAACTAATCCCACTGCCCCGCTCTCTCCTAATAGTCCTGTATCAATCGCCAAACTGATCCCACTGCCCCGCTCTCTCCCCATAGCCCTGTATCAATCCCCAATCTAATCCCACTGCCCCGCTCTCTCCCCACAGCCCTGTATCAATCCCCAAACTAATCCCACTGCTCTGCTCTCTCCCCATAGTCCTGTATCAAACCCCAAACTAATCCCACTGCCCCGCTCTCTCCTCATAGTCCTGTATCAATCTCCAAACTAATCCCACTGCCCCGCTCTCTCCCCATAGTCAGATATCAATCCCCAAACTAATCCCACTGCCCCGCTCTCTCCCCATGATCCTGTATCAATCCCCAAACTAATCCCACTGCCCCGCTCTCTCCCCATAGTCCTGTATCAATCCACAAACTTATCCCACTGCCCCGCTCACTCCCCATAGCCCTGTATCAATCGCCAAACTAATCCCACTGCCCCGCTCTCTCCCCATAGTCCTGTATCAATCCCCAAACTAATCCCACTGCCCCGCACTCTCCCCACAGCCCTGTATCAATCCCCAAACTAATCCCACTGCCCCGTTCTTTCCCCATAGTCCTGTATCGATCCCCAAACTAATCCCACTGCCCCGCTCTCTCTTCATAGTCCTGTATCAATCACCAAACTAATCCCACTGCCCCGCACTCTCCCCATAGTCCTGGATCAATCCCCAAACTAATCCCACTGCCCCGCTCTCTCCCCATAATCCTGTATCAATCCCCAAACTAATCCCACGGCCCTGCTCTCTCCCCATAGTCCTGTATCAATCCCCAAACTGATCCCACTGACCCGCTCTCTCCCCATAGTCCTCTATCAATCTCGAAACTAATCCCACTGCCCCGCTCTCTCCCCGTAGTCCTGTATCAATCCCTAAACTAATCCCAATGCCCCGCTCTCTCCCCATAGTCCTGTATCAAACCCCAAACTAATCCCACTGCCCCGCTCTCTCCCCTTGGTCCTGTATCAAACCCCAAACTAATCCCACTGCCCCACTCTCTCATCATAGTCCTGTATCAATCTCCAAACTAATCCCACTGCCCATCTCTCTCCCCATAGTCCTGTATCAATCTCCAAACTAATCCCACTGCCCCGATCTCTCCCCATAGCCATGTATCAATCCCCAAACTAATCCCACTGCCCCGCTCTCTCCTCATAGCCCTGTATCAATCCCCAAACTAATCCCACTGCCCCGCTCTCTCCCCATAGCCATATATCAATCCCCAAACTAATCCCACTGCCCCGCTCTCTCCCCATAGTCCTGTATCAAACCCCAAACTAATCCCTCTGCCCCGCTCTCTCCCCATAGTGCTGTATCAAACCCCAAACTATTCCCTCTGTCCCGCTCTCTCCCCATAGTCCTGTATTAATCCCCAAACGAATCCCACTGCCCCGCTCTCTCCCCATAGCCCTGTATCAATCCCTAAACTAATCCGACTGCCCCGCTCTCTCCCCATAGCCCTGTATCAATCCCCAAACTAATCCCACTGCCCCGCTCTCTCCCCATAGTCCTGTATCAATCCCCAAACTAATCCCACTGCCCCGCTCTCTCCCCATAGCCCTGTATCAATCCCCAAACTAATCCCACTGCCCCGCTCACTCCCCATAGTCCTGTATCAATCCCCAAACTAATCCCACTGCCCCGCTCTCTCCCCATAGCCCTGTATCAAACCCCAAACTAATCCCACTGCCCCGCTCTCTCCCCTTGGTTCTGTATCAAACCCCAAACTAATCCCACTGCCCCACTCTCTCCCCATAGTCCTGTATCAATCCTCAAACTAATCCCACGGCCCTGCTCTCTCCCCATAGTCCTGTATCAATCCCCAAACTAATCCCACTGCCCCGCTCTCTCCTCATAGCCCTGTATCAATCCCCAAATAATCCCACTGCCACGCTCTCTCCCCATAGCCCTGTATCAATCCCCAAACTAATCCCAATGCCCCGCTCTCTCCCCATCGTCCTGTATCAAACCCCAAACTAATCCCTCTGCGCTGCTCTCTCCCCATAGTCCTGGATCAATCCCCAAACTAATCCCACTGCCCGCTCTCTCCCCACAGCCCTGTATCAATCCCCAAACTAATCCCACTGCCCCGTTCTTTCCCATAGTCCTGTCTCGATCCCCAAACTAATCCCACTGCCCCGCTCTCTCTTCATAGTCCTGTATCAATCCCCAAACTAATCCCACTGCCCCGCACTCTCCCCATAGTCCTGGATCAATCCCCAAACTAATCCCACTGCCCCGCTCTCTCCCCATAATCCTGTATCAATCCCCAAACTAATCCCACGGCCCTGCTCTCTCCCCATAGTCCTGTATCAATCCCCAAACTGATCCCACTGACCCGCTCTCTCCCCATAGTCCTCTATCAATCTCGAAACTAATCCCACTGCCCCGCTCTCTCCCCGTAGTCCTGTATCAATCCCTAAACTAATCCCAATGCCCCGCTCTCTCCCCATAGTCCTGTATCAAACCCCAAACTAATCCCACTGCCCCGCTCTCTCCCCTTGGTCCTGTATCAAACCCCAAACTAATCCCACTGCCCCACTCTCTCATCATAGTCATGTATCAATCTCCAAACTAATCCCACTGCCCATCTCTCTCCCCATAGTCCTGTATCAATCTCCAAACTAATCCCACTGCCCCGATCTCTCCCCATAGCCATGTATCATCCCCAAACTAATCCCACTGCCCCGTTCTCTCCTCATAGCCCTGTATCAATCCCCAAACTAATCCCACTGCCCCGCTCTCTCCCCATAGCCATGTATCAATCCCCAAACAAATCCCACTGCCCCGCTCTCTCCCCATAGTCCTGTATCAAACCCCAAACTAATCCCTCTGCCCCGCTCTCTCCCCACAGTGCTGTATCAAACCCCAAACTAATCCCTCTGTCCCGCTTTCTCCCCTTAGTCCTGTATTAATCCCCAAACTAATCCCACTGCCCCGCTCTCTCCCCATAGCCCTCTATCAATCCCCAAACTAATCCCACTGCCCCGCTCTCTCCCCATAGTCCTGTATCAATCCCCAAACTAATCCCACTGCCCCGCTCTCTCCCCATAGTCCTGTATCAATCCCCAAACTAATCCCACTGCCCCGCTCTCTCCCAATAGCCCTGTATCAATCCCCAAACTAATCCCACTGCCCCGCTCACTCCCCATAGTCCTGTATCAATCCCCAAACTAATCCCACTGCCCCGCTCTCTCCCCATAGCCCTGTATCAAACCCAAAACTAATCCCACTGCCCCGCTCTCTCCCCTTGGTTCTGTATCAAACCCCAAACTAATCCCACTGCCCCACTCTCTCCCCATAGTCCTGTATCAATCCTCAAACTAATCCCACGGCCCTGCTCTCTCCCCATAGTCCTGTATCAATCCCCAAACTAATCCCACTGCCCCGCTCTCTCCTCATAGCCCTGTATCAATCCCCAAATAATCCCACTGCCACGCTCTCTCCCCATAGCCCTGTATCAATCCCCAAACTAATCCCACTGCCCCGCTCTCTCCCCATCGTCCTGTATCAAACCCCAAACTAATCCCTCTGCGCTGCACTCTCCCCATAGTCCTGGATCAATCCCCAAACTAATCCCACTGCCCGCTCTCTCCCCATAGCCCTGTATCAATCCCCAAACTAATCCCACTGCCCCGTTCTTTCCCCATAGTCCTGTATCGATCCCCAAACTAATCCCACTGCCCCGCTCTCTCTTCATAGTCCTGTATAAATCCCCAAACTAATCCCACTGCCCCGCACTCTCCCCATCGTCCTCTATCAATCTCGAAACTAATCCCACTGCCCCGCTCTCTCCCCGTAGTCCTGTATCAATCCCTAAACTAATCCCAATGCCCCGCTCTCTCCCCATAGTCCTGTAACAAACCCCAAACTAATCCCTCTGTCCCGCTCTCTCCCCATAGTCCTGTATTAATCCCCAACT
This sequence comes from Pristiophorus japonicus, assembly GCF_044704955.1. Lineage (NCBI taxonomy): Eukaryota > Metazoa > Chordata > Chondrichthyes > Pristiophoridae > Pristiophorus > Pristiophorus japonicus. The sequence goes on along the minus strand of NW_027254354.1, from coordinate 460,534 downwards.
AATCCCACTGCCCCGCTCTCTCCCCATAGCCCTGTATCAATCCCCAAACTAATCCCACTGCCCCGCTCTCTCCCCATAGTCCTGTATCAATCCCCAAACTAATCCCACTGCCCCGCTCTCTCCCCATAGTCCTGTATCAATCCCCAAACTAATCCCACTGCCCTGCTCTCTCCCCATAGCCCTGTATCAATCCCCAAACTAATCCCACTGCCCCGCTCACTCCCCATAGTCCTGTATCAATCCCCAAACTAATCCCACTGCCCCGCTCTCTCCCCATAGCCCTGTATCAAACCCCAAACTAATCCCACTGCCCCGCTCTCTCCCCTTGGTTCTGTATCAAACTCCAAACTAATCCCACTGCCCCACTCTCTCCCCATAGTCCTGTATCAATCCTCAAACTAATCCCACGGCCCTGCTCTCTCCCCATAGTCCTGTATCAATCCCCAAACTAATCCCACTGCCCCGCTCTCTCCTCATAGCCCTGTATCAATCCCCAAATAATCCCACTGCCACGCTCTCTCCCCATAGCCCTGTATCAATCCCCAAACTAATCCCACTGCCCCGCTCTCTCCCCATCGTCCTGTGTCAAACCCCAAACTAATCCCTCTGCGCTGCTCTCTCCCCATAGTCCTGGATCAATCCCCAAACTAATCCCACTGCCCGCTCTCTCCCCATAGCCCTGTATCAATCCCCAAACTAATCCCACTGCCCCGTTCTTTCCCCATAGTCCTGTATCGATCCCCAAACTAATCCCACTGCCCCGCTCTCTCTTCATAGTCCTGTATCAATCCCCAAACTAATCCCACTGCCCCGCACTCTCCTCATAGTCCTGGATCAATCCCCAAACTAATCCCACTGCCCCGCTCTCTCCCCATAATCCTGTATCAATCCCCAAACTAATCCCATGGCCCTGCACTCTCCCCATAGTCCTGTATCAATCCCCAAACTGATCCCACTGACCCGCTCTCTCCCCATAGTCCTCTATCAATCTCGAAACTAATCCCACTGCCCCGCTCTCTCCCCGTAGTCCTGTATCAATCCCTAAACTAATCCCAATGCCCCGCTCTCTCCCCATAGTCCTGTATCAATCCCCAAACTAATCCCACTGCCCCGCTCTCTCCCCATAGTCCTGTATCAAACCCCAAACTAATCCCTCTGCCCCGCTCTCTCCCCACAGTGCTGTATCAAACCCCAAACTAATCCCTCTGTCCCGCTCTCTCCCCATAGTCCTGTATTAATCCCCAAACTAATCCCACTGCCCCGCTCTCTCCCCATAGCCCTGTATCAATCCCCAAACTAATCCCACTGCCCCGCTCTCTCCCCATAGTCCTGTATCAATCTCCAAACTAATCCCACTGCCCCACTCTCTCCCCATAGTCCTGTGTTAATCCCCAAACTAATCCCAATGCCCCGCTCTCTCCCCATAGCCCTGTATCAATCCCCAAACTAATCCCACTGCCCCGCTCACTCCCCATAGTCCTGTATCAATCCCCAAACTAATCCCACTGCCCCGCTCTCTCCCCATAGCCCTGTATCAAACCCCAAACTAATCCCACTGCCCCGCTCTCTCCCCTTGGTTCTGTATCAAACCCCAAACTAATCCCACTGCCCCACTCTCTCCCCATAGTCCTGTATCAATCCTCAAACTAATCCCACGGCCCTGCTCTCTCCCCATAGTCCTGTATCAATCCCCAAACTAATCCCACTGCCCCGCTCTCTCCTCATAGCCCTGTATCAATCCCCAAATAATCCCACTGCCACGCTCTCTCCCCATAGCCCTGTATCAATCCCCAAACTAATCCCACTGCCCCGCTCTCTCCCCATCGTCCTGTATCAAACCCCAAACTAATCCCTCTGCGCTGCTCTCTCCCCATAGTCCTGGATCAATCCCCAAACTAATCCCACTGCCCGCTCTCTCCCCATAGCCCTGTATCAATCCCCAAACTAATCCCACTGCCCCGTTCTTTCCCCATAGTCCTGTATCGATCCCCAAACTAATCCCACTGCCCCGCTCTCTCTTCATAGTCCTGTATCAATCCCCAAACTAATCCCACTGCCCCGTACTCTCCCCACAGTCCTGGATCAATCCCCAAACTAATCCCACTGCCCCGCTCTCTCCCCATAATCCTGTATCAATCCCCAAACTAATCCCACGGCCCTGCTCTCTCCCCATAGTCCTGTATCAATCCCCAAACTGATCCCACTGACCCGCTCTCTCCCCATAGTCCTCTATCAATCTCGAAACTAATCCCACTGCCCCGCTCTCTCCCCGTAGTCCTGTATCAATCCCTAAACTAATCCCAATGCCCCGCTCTCTCCCCATAGTCCTGTATCAAACCCCAAACTAATCCCACTGCCCCGCTCTCTCCCCTTGATCCTGTATCAAACCCCAAACTAATCCCACTGCCCCACTCTCTCATCATAGTCCTGTATCAATCTCCAAACTAATCCCACTGCCCATCTCTCTCCCCATAGTCCTGTATCAATCTCCAAACTAATCCCACTGCCCCGATCTCTCCCCATAGCCATGTATCAATCCCCAAACTAATCCCACTGCCCCGCTCTCTCCTCATAGCCCTGTATCAATCCCCAAACTAATCCCACTGCCCCGCTCTCTCCCCATAGCCATGTATCAATCCCCAAACAAATCCCACTGCCCCGCTCTCTCCCCATAGTCCTGTATCAAACCCCAAACTAATCCCTCTGCCCCGCTCTCTCCCCATAGTGCTGTGTCAAACCCCAAACTAATCCCTCTGTCCCGCTCTCTCCCCATAGTCCTGTATTAATCCCCAAACTAATCCCACTGCCCCGCTCTCTCCCCATAGCCCTGTATCAATCCCCAAACTAATCCCACTGCCCCGCTCTCTCCCCATAGTCCTGTATCAATCCCCAAACTAATCCCACAGCCCCGCTCTCTCCCCATAGTCCTGTATCAATCCCCAAACTAATCCCACTGCCCCGCTCTCTCCACATAGCCCTGTATCAATCCCCAAACTAATCCCACTGCCCCGCTCACTCCCCATAGTCCTGTATCAATCCCCAAACTAATCCCACTGCCCCGCTCTCTCCCCATAGCCCTGTATCAAACCCCAAACTAATCCCACTGCCCCGCTCTCTCCCCTTGGTTCTGTATCAAACCCCAAACTAATCCCACTGCCCCACTCTCTCCCCATAGTCCTGTATCAATCCTCAAACTAATCCCACGGCCCTGCTCTCTCCCCATAGTCCTGTATCAATCCCCAAACTAATCCCACTGCCCCGCTCTCTCCTCATAGCCCTGTATCAATCCCCAAATAATCCCACTGCCCCGCTCTCTCCCCATAGCCCTGTATCAATCCCCAAACTAATCCCACTGCCCCGCTCTCTCCCCATAGTCCTGTATCAATCTCCAAACTAATCCCACTGCCCCACTCTCTCCCCATAGTCCTGTGTTAATCCCCAAACTAATCCCACTGCCCCGCTCTCTCCCCATAGCCCTGTATCAATCCCCAAACTAATCCCACTGCCCCGCTCACTCCCCATAGTCCTGTATCAATCCCCAAACTAATCCCACTGCCCCGCTCTCTCCCCATAGCCCTGTATCAAACCCCAAACTAATCCCACTGCCCCGCTCTCTCCCCTTGGTTCTGTTTCAAGCCCCAAACTAATCCCACTGCCCCACTCTCTCCCCATAGTCCTGTATCAATCCTCAAACTAATCCCACGGCCCTGCTCTCTCCCCATAGTCCTGTATCAATCCCCAAACTAATCCCACTGCCCCGCTCTCTCCTCATAGCCCTGTATCAATCCCCAAATAATCCCACTGCCACGCTCTCTCCCCATAGCCCTGTATCAATCCCCAAACTAATCCCACTGCCCCGCTCTCTCCCCATCGTCCTGTATCAAACCCCAAACTAATCCCTCTGCGCTGCTCTCTCCCCATAGTCCTGGATCAATCCCCAAACTAATCCCACTGCCCGCTCTCTCCCCATAGCCCTGTATCAATCCCCAAACTAATCCCACTGCCCCGTTCTTTCCCCATAGTCCTGTATCGATCCCCAAACTAATCCCACTGCCCCGCTCTCTCTTCATAGTCCTGTATCAATCCCCAAACTAATCCCACTGCCCCGTACTCTCCCCACAGTCCTGGATCAATCCCCAAACTAATCCCACTGCCCCGCTCTCTCCCCATAATCCTGTATCAATCCCCAAACTAATCCCACGGCCCTGCTCTCTCCCCATAGTCCTGTATCAATCCCCAAACTGATCCCACTGACCCGCTCTCTCCCCATAGTCCTCTATCAATCTCGAAACTAATCCCACTGCCCCGCTCTCTCCCCGTAGTCCTGTATCAATCCCTAAACTAATCCCAATGCCCCGCTCTCTCCCCATAGTCCTGTATCAAACCCCAAACTAATCCCACTGCCCCGCTCTCTCCCCTTGGTCCTGTATCAAACCCCAAACTAATCCCACTGCCCCACTCTCTCATCATAGTCCTGTATCAATCTCCAAACTAATCCCACTGCCCATCTCTCTCCCCATAGTCCTGTATCAATCTCCAAACTAATCCCACTGCCCCGATCTCTCCCCATAGCCATGTATCAATCCCCAAACTAATCCCACTGCCCCGCTCTCTCCTCATAGCCCTGTATCAATCCCCAAACTAATCCCACTGCCCCGCTCTCTCCCCATAGCCATGTATCAATCCCCAAACAAATCCCACTGCCCCGCTCTCTCCCCATAGTCCTGTATCAAACCCCAAACTAATCCCTCTGCCCCGCTCTCTCCCCATAGTGCTGTGTCAAACCCCAAACTAATCCCTCTGTCCCGCTCTCTCCCCATAGTCCTGTATTAATCCCCAAACTAATCCCACTGCCCCGCTCTCTCCCCATAGCCCTGTATCAATCCCCAAACTAATCCCACTGCCCCGCTCTCTCCCCATAGTCCTGTATCAATCCCCAAACTAATCCCACTGCCCCGCTCTCTCCCCATAGTCCTGTATCAATCCCCAAACTAATCCCACTGCCCCGCTCTCTCCACATAGCCCTGTATCAATCCCCAAACTAATCCCACTGCCCCGCTCACTCCCCATAGTCCTGTATCAATCCCCAAACTAATCCCACTGCCCCGCTCTCTCCCCATAGCCCTGTATCAAACCCCAAATTAATCCCACTGCCCCGCTCTCTCCCCTTGGTTCTGTATCAAACCCCAAACTAATCCCACTGCCCCACTCTCTCCCCATAGTCCTGTATCAATCCTCAAACTAATCCCACGGCCCTGCTCTCTCCCCATAGTCCTGTATCAATCCCCAAACTAATCCCACTGCCCCGCTCTCTCCTCATAGCCCTGTATCAATCCCCAAATAATCCCACTGCCACGCTCTCTCCCCATAGCCCTGTATCAATCCCCAAACTAATCCCACTGCCCCGCTCTCTCCCCATAATCCTGTATCAATCCCCAAACTAATCCCACTGCCCTGCTCTCTCCCCATAGTCCTGTATCAATCCCCAAACTGATCCCACTGACCCGCTCTCTCCCCATAGTCCTGTATCAAACCCCAAACTAATCCCACTGCCCCGCTCTCTCCCCTTGGTCCTGTATCAAACCCCAAACTAATCCCACTGCCCCACTCTCTCATCATAGTCCTGTATCAATCTCCAAACTAATCCCACTGCCCATCTCTCTCCCCATAGTCCTGTATCAATCTCCAAACTAATCCCACTGCCCCGATCTCTCCCCATAGTCCTGTATCAATCCCCAAACTAATCCCACTGCCCCGCTCTCTCCTCATAGCCCTGTATCAATCCCCAAACTAATCCCACTGCCCCGCTCTCTCCCCATAGCCATGTATCAATCCCCAAACTAATCCCACTGCCCCGCTCTCTCCCCATAGTCCTGTATCAAACCCCAAACTAATCCCTCTGCCCCGCTCTCTCCCCATAGTCCTGTATTAATCCCCAAACTAATCCCACTGCCCCGCTCTCTCCCCATAGCCCTGTATCAATCCCCAAACTAATCCCACTGCCCCGCTCTTTCCCCACAGTCCTGTATCAATCACCAAACTAATCCCACTGCCCCGCTCTCTCCTCACAGTCCTGTATCAATCCCCTAACTAATCCCACTGCCCCGCTCTCTCCCCATAGTCCTGGATCAATCCCCAAACTAATCCCACTGCCCCGCTCTCTCCCCATAGTCCTGTCTCAATCCCCAAACTAATCCCACGGCCCTGCTCTCTCCCCATAGTCCTGTATCAATCCCCAAACTAATCTCACTGCCCCGCTCTCTCCCCATAGTCCTGTATCAATCTCGAAACTAATCCCACTGCCCCGCTCTCTCCCCTTGGTCCTGTATCAATCCCCAAACTAATCCCACTGCCCCGCTCACTCCCCATAGTCCTGTATCAATCCCCAAACTAATCCCACTGCCCCGCTCTCTCCCCATAGCCCTGTATCAAACCCCAAACTAATCCCACTGCCCCGCTCTCTCCCCTTGGTTCTGTATCAAACCCCAAACTAATCCCACTGCCCCACTTTCTCCCCATAGTCCTGTATCAATCCTCAAACTAATCCCACGGCCCTGCTCTCTCCCCATAGTCCTGTATCAATCCCCAAACTAATCCCACTGCCCCGCTCTCTCCTCATAGCCCTGTATCAATCCCCAAATAATCCCACTGCCACGCTCTCTCCCCATAGCCCTGTATCAATCCCCAAACTAATCCCACTGCCCCGCTCTCTCCCCATCGTCCTATATCAAACCCCAAACTAATCCCTCTGCGCTGCTCTCTCCCCATAGTCCTGGATCAATCCCCAAACTAATCCCACTGCCCGCTCTCTCCCCATAGCCCTGTATCAATCCCCAAACTAATCCCACTGCCCCGTTCTTTCCCCATAGTCCTGTATCGATCCCCAAACTAATCCCACTGCCCCGCTCTCTCTTCATAGTCCTGTATCAATCCCCAAACTAATCCCACTGCCCCGCACTCTCCCCACAGTCCTGGATCAATCCCCAAACTAATCCCACTGCCCCGCTCTCTCCCCATAATCCTGTATCAATCCCCAAACTAATCCCACGGCCCTGCTCTCTCCCCATAGTCCTGTATCAATCCCCAAACTGATCCCACTGACCCGCTCTCTCCCCATAGTCCTCTATCAATCTCGAAACTAATCCCACTGCCCCGCTCTCTCCCCGTAGTCCTGTATCAATCCCTAAACTAATCCCAATGCCCCGCTCTCTCCCCATAGTCCTGTATCAAACCCCAAACTAATCCCACTGCCCCGCTCTCTCCCCTTGGTCCTGTATCAAACCCCAAACTAATCCCACTGCCCCACTCTCTCATCATAGTCCTGTATCAATCTCCAAACTAATCCCACTGCCCATCTCTCTCCCCATAGTCCTGTATCAATCTCCAAACTAATCCCACTGCCCCGATCTCTCCCCATAGCCATGTATCAATCCCCAAACTAATCCCACTGCCCCGCTCTCTCCTCATAGCCCTGTATCAATCCCCAAACTAATCCCACTGCCCCGCTCTCTCCCCATAGCCATGTATCAATCCCCAAACAAATCCCACTGCCCCGCTCTCTCCCCATAGTCCTGTATCAAACCCCAAACTAATCCCTCTGCCCCGCTCTCTCCCCATAGTGCTGTGTCAAACCCCAAACTAATCCCTCTGTCCCGCTCTCTCCCCATAGTCCTGTATTAATCCCCAAACTAATCCCACTGCCCCGCTCTCTCCCCATAGCCCTGTGTCAATCCCCAAACTAATCCCACTGCCCCGCTCTCTCCCCATAGTCCTGTATCAATCCCCAAACTAATCCCACTGCCCCGCTCTCTCCCCATAGTCCTGTATCAATCCCCAAACTAATCCCACTGCCCCGCTCTCTCCACATAGCCCTGTATCAATCCCCAAACTAATCCCACTGCCCCGCTCACTCCCCATAGTCCTGTATCAATCCCCAAACTAATCCCACTGCCCCGCTCTCTCCCCATAGCCCTGTATCAAACCCCAAACTAATCCCACTGCCCCGCTCTCTCCCCTTGGTTCTGTATCAAACCCCAAACTAATCCCACTGCCCCACTCTCTCCCCATAGTCCTGTATCAATCCTCAAACTAATCCCACGGCCCTGCTCTCTCCCCATAGTCCTGTATCAATCCCCAAACTAATCCCACTGCCCCGCTCTCTCCTCATAGCCCTGTATCAATCCCCAAATAATCCCACTGCCACGCTCTCTCCCCATAGCCCTGTATCAATCCCCAAACTAATCCCACTGCCCCACTCTCTCCCCATCGTCCTGTATCAAACCCCAAACTAATCCCTCTGCGCTGCACTCTCCCCATAGTCCTGGATCAATCCCCAAACTAATCCCACTGCCCGCTCTCTCCCCATAGCCCTGCATCAATCCCCAAACTAATCCCACTGCCCCGCTCTCTCTTCATAGTCCTGTATCAATCCCCAAACTAATCCCACTGCCCCGCTCTCTCCTCATAGCCCTGTATCAATCCCCAAATAATCCCACTGCCACGCTCTCTCCCCATAGCCCTGTATCAATCCCCAAACTAATCCCACTGCCCCGCTCTCTCCCCATCGTCCTGTATCAAACCCCAAACTAATCCCTCTGCGCTGCACTCTCCCCATAGTCCTGGATCAATCCCCAAACTAATCCCACTGCCCCGTTCTTTCCCCATAGTCCTGTATCGATCCCCAAACTAATCCCACTGCCCCGCTCTCTCTTCATAGTCCTGTATCAATCCCCAAACTAATCCCACTGCCCCGCACTCTCCCCATAGTCCTGGATCAATCCCCAAACTAATCCCACTGCCCCGCTCTCTCCCCATAATCCTGTATCAATCCCCAAACTAATCCCACTGCCCTGCTCTCTCCCCATAGTCCTGTATCAATCCCCAAACTGATCCCACTGACCCGCTCTCTCCCCATAGTCCTGTATCAAACCCCAAACTAATCTCACTGCCCCGCTCTCTCCCCTTGGTCCTGTATCAAACCCCAAACTAATCCCACTGCCCCACTCTCTCATCATAGTCCTGTATCAATCTCCAAACTAATCCCACTGCCCATCTCTCTCCCCATAGTCCTGTATCAATCTCCAAACTAATCCCACTGCCCCGATCTCTCCCCATAGTCCTGTATCAATCCCCAAACTAATCCCACTGCCCCGCTCTCTCCTCATAGCCCTGTATCAATCCCCAAACTAATCCCACTGCCCCGCTCTCTCCCCATAGCCATGTATCAATCCCCAAACTAATCCCACTGCCCCGCTCTCTCCCCATAGTCCTGTATCAAACCCCAAACTAATCCCTCTGCCCCGCTCTCTCCCCATAGTCCTGTATTAATCCCCAAACTAATCCCACTGCCCCGCTCTCTCCCCATAGCCCTGTATCAATCCCCAAACTAATCCCACTGCCCCGCTCTTTCCCCACAGTCCTGTATCAATCACCAAACTAATCCCACTGCCCCGCTCTCTCCTCACAGTCCTGTATCAATCCCCTAACTAATCCCACTGCCCCGCTCTCTCCCCATAGTCCTGGATCAATCCCCAAACTAATCCCACTGCCCCGCTCTCTCCCCATAGTCCTGTCTCAATCCCCAAACTAATCCCACGGCCCTGCTCTCTCCCCATAGTCCTGTATCAATCCCCAAACTAATCTCACTGCCCCGCTCTCTCCCCATAGTCCTGTATCAATCTCGAAACTAATCCCACTGCCCCGCTCTCTCCCCTTGGTCCTGTAGCAATCCCTAAACTAATCCAACTGCCCCGCTCTCTCCCCATCGTCCTGTATCAAACCCCAAACTAATCCCACTGCCCCGCTCTCTCCCCTTGGTCCTGTATCAAACCCCAAACTAATCCCACTGCCCCACTCTCTCCCCATAGTCCTGTATCAATCCCCAAACTAATCCCACTGCCCCGCTCTCTCCCCATAGTCCTGTATCAATCCCCAAACTAATCCCACTGCCCCGCTCTCTCCCCATAATCCTGTATCAATCCCCAAACTAATCCAACTGCCCCGCTCTCTCCCCTTGGTCCTGTATCAAACCCCAAACTAATCCAACTGCCCCACTCTCTCACCATAGTCCTGTATCAATCTCCAAACTAATCCCACTGCCCCGCTCTCTCCCCATAGTCCTGTAACAATCACCAAACTAATCCCACTGCCCCGATCTCTCCCCATAGTGCTGCATCCAACCCCAAACTAATGCCTCTGCCCCGCTCTCTCCCCATAGTCCTGTATCAAACCCCAAACTAATCCCACTGCCCCGTTCTGTCCCCACTGTCCTGTATCAATCCCCAAACTAATCCCACTGCCCCGCTCTCTCCCCATAGTCCTGTATCATTCCCCAAACTAAGCCCACCGCCCCGCTCTCTCCCCATAGCCCTGTATCAATCCCCAAACTAATCCCACTGCCCCGCTCTCTCCCCATAGCCCTGTATCAATCCCCAAACTAATCCCACTGGCCCGCTCTCTCCCCATAGACCTGTATCAAACCCCAAACTAATCCCACTGCCCCGCTCTCTCCTCATAGTCCTGTATCAATCTCCAAACTAATTCCACTGCCCCGCTCTCTCCCCATAGTCCTATATCAATCCCCAAACTAATCCCACTGCCCCGCTCTCTCCCCATAGTCCTGTATCAATCCCCAGACTAATCCCACTGCCCCACTATCTCCCCATAGCCCTGTATCAATCTCGAAACTAATCCCACTGCCCCGCACTCTCCCCAGAGCCCTGTATCAATCCCCAAACTAATCCCACTGCCCCGCTCACTCTCCATAGTCCTGTATCAATCCCCAAACTTATCCCACTGCCCCGCTCGATCCCCATAGCCCTGTATCAATCCCGAAACTAATCCCACTGCCCCGCTCTCTCCCCATAGTCCTGTTTCAATCCCCAAACAAATCCCACTGCCCCGCACTCTCCCCATAGCCCTGTATCAATTCCCAAACTAATCCCACTGCCCCGCTCTCACCCCATAGTCCTGTATCAATCCCCAAACTAATCCCACTGCCCCGCTCTCTCCCCATAGACCTGTATCAAACCCCAAACTAATCCCACTGCCCTGCTCTCTCCCCTTGGTCCTGCATCAAACCCCAAACTAATCCCACTGCCCCACTCTCTCCCCATAGTCCTGTATCAATCTCCAAACTAATCCCACTGCCCCGCTCTCTCCCCATAGTCCTGTATCAATCTCCAAACTAATCCCACTGCCCCGATCTCTCCCCATAGTGCTGTATCAAACCCAAAACTAATCCCACTGCCCCGCTCTCTCCCCATAGTCCTGTACTAATCCCCAAACTAATCCCACTGCCCCGCTCTCTCCCCATAGTCCTGTATCAATCCCCAAACTAATCCCACTGCCCCGCTCTCTCCCCATAGTCCTGTATCAATCCCCAAACTAATCCCACTGCCCCTCTCTCTCCTAATAGTCCTGTATCAAACCCCAAACTAATCCCACTGCCCCGCTCTCTCCTCATAGTCCTGTATCAATCTCCAAACTAATTCCACTGCCCCGCTCTCTCCCCATAGTCCTATATCAATCCCCAAACTAATCCCACTGCCCCGCTCTCTCCCCATAGTCCTGTATCAATCCCCAAACTAATCCCACTGCCCCACGATCTCCCCATAGCCCTGTATCAATCTCGAAACTAATCCCACTGCCCCGCACTCTCCCCATAGCCCTGTATCAATCCCCAAACTAATCCCACTGCCACGCTCACTCTCCATAGTCCTGTATCAATCCCCAAACTTATCCCACTGCCCCGCTCACTCCCCATAGCCCTGTATCAATCCCCAAACTAATCCCACTGCCCCGCTCTCTCCCCATAGTCCTGTTTCAATCCCCAAACAAATCCCACTGCCCCGCACTCTCCCCATAGCCCTGTATCAATTCCCAAACTAATCCCACTGCCCCGCTCTCTCCCCATAGACCTGTATCAATCCCCAAACTAATCCCACTGCCCCGCTCTCTCCCCATAGTCCTGTATCAATCCCCAAACTAATCCCACTGCCCCGCTCTCTCCACATAGCCCTGTATCAATCCCCAAACTAATCCCACTGCCCCGCTCACTCCCCATAGTCCTGTATCAATCCCCAAACTAATCCCTCTGCCCCGCTCTCTCCCCAGAGCCCTGTATCAAACCCCAAACTAATCCCACTGCCCCGCTCTCTCCCCTTGGTTCTGTATCAAACCCCAAACTAATCCCACTGCCCCACTCTCTCCCCATAGTCCTGTATCAATCCTCAAACTAATCCCACGGCCCTGCTCTCTCCCCATAGTCCTGTATCAATCCCCAAACTAATCCCACTGCCCCGCTCTCTCCTCATAGCCCTGTATCAATCCCCAAATAATCCCACTGCCACGCTCTCTCCCCATAGCCCTGTATCAATCCCCAAACTAATCCCACTGCCCCGCTCTCTCCCCATCGTCCTGTATCAAACCCCAAACTAATCCCTCTGCGCTGCACTCTCCCCATAGTCCTGGATCAATCCCCAAACTAATCCCACTGCCCGCTCTCTCCCCATAGCCCTGCATCAATCCCCAAACTAATCCCACTGCCCCGTTCTTTCCCCATAGTCCTGTATCGATCCCCAAACTAATCCCACTGCCCCGCTCTCTCTTCATAGTCCTGTATCAATCCCCAAACTAATCCCACTGCCCCGCACTCTCCCCATAGTCCTGGATCAATCCCCAAACTAATCCCACTGCCCCGCTCTCTCCCCATAATCCTGTATCAATCCCCAAACTAATCCCACTGCCCTGCTCTCTCCCCATAGTCCTGTATCAATCCCCAAACTGATCCCACTGACCCGCTCTCTCCCCATAGTCCTGTATCAAACCCCAAACTAATCCCACTGCCCCGCTCTCTCCCCTTGGTCCTGTATCAAACCCCAAACTAATCCCACTGCCCCACTCTCTCATCATAGTCCTGTATCAATCTCCAAACTAATCCCACTGCCCATCTCTCTCCCCATAGTCCTGTATCAATCTCCAAACTAATCCCACTGCCCCGATCTCTCCCCATAGTCCTGTATCAATCCCCAAGCTAATCCCACTGCCCCGCTCTCTCCTCATAGCCCTGTATCAATCCCCAAACTAATCCCACTGCCCCGCTCTCTCCCCATAGCCATTTATCAATCCCCAAACTAATCCCACTGCCCCGCTCTCTCCCCATAGTCCTGTATCAAACCCCAAACTAATCCCTCTGCCCCGCTCTCTCCCCATAGTCCTGTATTAATCCCCAAACTAATCCCACTGCCCCGCTCTCTCCCCATAGCCCTGTATCAATCCCCAAACTAATCCCACTGCCCCGCTCTTTCCCCACAGTCCTGTATCAATCACCAAACTAATCCCACTGCCCCGCTCTCTCCTCACAGTCCTGTATCAATCCCCTAACTAATCCCACTGCCCCGCTCTCTCCCCATAGTCCTGGATCAATCCCCAAACTAATCCCACTGCCCCGCTCTCTCCCCATAGTCCTGTCTCAATCCCCAAACTAATCCCACGGCCCTGCTCTCTCCCCATAGTCCTGTATCAATCCCCAAACTAATCTCACTGCCCCGCTCTCTCCCCATAGTCCTGTATCAATCTCGAAACTAATCCCACTGCCCCGCTCTCTCCCCTTGGTCCTGTAGCAATCCCTAAACTAATCCAACTGCCCCGCTCTCTCCCCATAGTCGTGTATCAAACCCCAAACTAATCCCACTGCCCCGCTCTCTCCCCTTGGTCCTGTATCAAACCCCAAACTAATCCCACTGCCCCACTCTCTCCCCATAGTCCTGTATCAATCCCCAAACTAATCCCACTGCCCCGCTCTCTCCCCATAGTCCTGTATCAATCCCCAAACTAATCCCACTGCCCCGCTCTCTCCCCATAATCCTGTATCAATCCCCAAACTAATCCAACTGCCCCGCTCTCTCCCCTTGGTCCTGTATCAAACCCCAAACTAATCCAACTGCCCCACTCTCTCACCATAGTCCTGTATCAATCTCCAAACTAATCCCACAGCCCCGCTCTCTCCCCATAGTCCTGTATCAATCACCAAACTAATCCCACTGCCCCGATCTCTCCCCATAGTGCTGTATCCAACCCCAAACTAATGCCTCTGCCCCGCTCTCTCCCCATAGTCCTGTATCAAACCCCAAACTAATCCCACTGCCCCGTTCTGTCCCCACTGTCCTGTATCAATCCCCAAACTAATCCCACTGCCCCGCTCTCTCCCCATAGTCCAGTATCATTCCCCAAACTAAGCCCACCGCCCCGCTCTCTCCCCATATCCCTGTATCAATCCCCAAACTAATCCCACTGCCCCGCTCTCTCCCCATAGCCCTGTATCAATCCCCAAACTAATCCCACTGGCCCGCTCTCTCCCCATAGACCTGTATCAAACCCCAAACTAATCCCACTGCCCCGCTCTCTCCCCATAGCCCTGTATCAATCTCGAAACTAATCCCACTGCCCCGCACTCTCCCCAGAGCCCTGTATCAATCCCCAAACTAATCCCACTGCCCCGCTCACTCTCCATAGTCCTGTATCAATCCACAAACTTATCCCACTGCCCCGCTCGATCCCCATAGCCCTGCATCAATCCCCAAACTAATCCCACTGCCCCGCTCTCTCCCCATAGTCCTGTTTCAATCCCCAAACAAATCCCACTGCCCCGCACTCTCCCCATAGCCCTGTATCAATTCCCAAACTAATCCCACTGCCCCGCTCTCACCCCATAGTCCTGTATCAATCCCCAAACTAATCCCACTGCCCCGCTCTCTCCCCATAGACCTGTATCAAACCCCAAACTAATCCCACTGCCCTGCTCTCTCCCCTTGGTCCTGTATCAAACCCCAAACTAATCCCACTGCCCCACTCTCTCCCCATAGTCCTGTATCAATCTCCAAACTAATCCCACTGCCCCGCTCTCTCCCCATAGTCCTGTATCAATCTCCAAACTAATCCCACTGCCCCGATCTCTCCCCATAGTGCTGTATCAAACCCAAAACTAATCCCACTGCCCCGCTCTCTCCCCATAGTCCTGTACTAATCCCCAAACTAATCCCACTGCCCCGCTCTCTCCCCATAGTCCTGTATCAATCCCCAAACTAATCCCACTGCCCCGCTCTCTCCCCATAGTCCTGTATCAATCCCCAAACTAATCCCACTGCCCCTCTCTCTCCTAATAGTCCTGTATCAAACCCCAAACTAATCCCACTGCCCCGCTCTCTCCTCATAGTCCTGTATCAATCTCCAAACTAAGTCCACTGCCCCGCTCTCTCCCCATAGTCCTGTATCAATCCCCAAACTAATCCCACTGCCCCGCTCTCTCCCCATAGTCCTGTATCAATCCCCAAACTAATCCCACTGCCCCACGATCTCCCCATAGCCCTGTATCAATCTCGAAACTAATCCCACTGCCCCGCACTCTCCCCATAGCCCTGTATCAATCCCCAAACTAATCCCACTGCCCCGCTCACTCTCCATAGTCCTGTATCAATCCCCAAACTTATCCCACTGCCCCGCTCACTCCCCAGAGCCCTGTATCAATCCCCAAACTAATCCCACTGCCCCGCTCTCTCCCCATAGTCCTGTATCAATCCCCAAACAAATCCCACTGCCCCGCACTCTCCCCATAGCCCTGTATCAATTCCCAAACTAATCCCACTGCCCCGCTCTCACCCCATAGTCCTGTATCAATCCCCAAACTAATCCCACTGCCCCGCTCTCTCCCCATAGACCTGTATCAAACCCCAAACTAATCCCACTGCCCCGCTCTGTACCCTTGGTCCTGTATCAAACCCCAAACTAATCCCACTGCCCCACTCTCTCCCCATAGTCCTGTATCAATCTCCAAACTAATCCCACTGCCCCGCTCTCTCCCCATAGTCCTGTATAAATCTCCAACCTAATCCCACTGCCCCGCTCTCTCCTCATAGTCCTGTATCAATCGCCAAACTGATCCCACTGCCCCGCTCACTCCCCATAGCCCTGTATCAATCCCCAAACTAATCCCACTGCCCCGCTCTCTCCCCATAGCCCTGTATCAATCCCCAAACTAATCCCACTGCCCTGCTCTCTCCCCATAGTCCTGTATCAAACCCCAAACTAATCCCACTGCCCCGCTCTCTCCTCATAGTCCTGTATCAATCTCCAAACTAATCCCACTGCCCCGCTCTCTCCCCATAGTCAGATATCAATCCCCAAACTAATCCCACTGCCCCGCTCTCTCCCCATAATCCTGTATCAATCCCCAAACTAATCCCAATGCCCCACTCTCTCCCCAGATCCCTGTATCAATCTGGAAACTAATCCCACTGCCCCGCTCTCTCCCCATAGCCCTGTATCAATCCCCAAACTAATCCCACGGCCCCGCTCTCTCCCCATCGTCCTGTATCAATCCCCAAACTTATCCCACTGCCCCGCTCACTCCCCATAGCCCTGTATCAATCGCCAAACTAATCCCACTGTCCCGCTCTCTCCCCATAGTCCTGTATCAATCCCCAAACTAATCCCACTGCCCCGCACTCTCCCCATAGCCCTGTATCAATCCCCAAACTAATCCCACTGCCCCGCTCTCTCCCCATAGTCCTGTATCAATCCCCAAACTAATCCCACTGCCCCGATCTCTCCCCATAGTGCTGTATCAAACCCAAAACTAATCCCACTGCCCCGCTCTCTCCCCATAGTCCTGTATTAATTCCCAAACTAATCCCACTGCCCCGCTCTCTCCCCATAGTCCTGTATCAATCCCCAAACTAATCCCACTGCCCCGCTCTCTCCCCATAGTCCTGTATCAATCCCCAAACTAATCCCACTGCCCCGCTCTCTCCTAATAGTCCTGTATCAATCGCCAAACTGATGCCACTGCCCCGCTCTCTCCCCATAGCCCTGTATCAATCCCCAAACTAATCCCACTGCCCCGCTCTCTCCCCATCGCCCTGTATCAATCTCCAAACTAATCCCACTGCCCCGCTCTCTCCCCACAGTCAGATATCAATCCCCAAACTAATCCCACTGCCCCGCTCTCTCCCCATAATCCTGTATCATTCCCCAAACTAATCCCAATGCCCCACTCTCTCCCCAGATCCCTGTATCAATCTGGAAACTAATCCCACTGCCCCGCTCTCTCCCCATAGCCCTGTATCAATCCCCAAACTAATCCCACTGCCCCGCTCTCTCCTAATAGTCCTGTATCAATCGCCAAACTGATCCCACTGCCCCGCTCTCTCCCCATAGCCCTGTATCAATCCCCAAACTAATCCCACTGCCCCGCTCTCTCCCCATAGCCCTGTATCAATCCCCAAACTAATCCCACTGCCCTGCTCTCTCCCCATAGTCCTGTATCAAACCCCAAACTAATCCCACTGCCCCGCTCTCTCCTCATAGTCCTGTATCAATCTCCAAACTAATCCCACTGCCCCGCTCTCTCCCCATAGTCAGATATCTATCCCCAAACTAATCCCACTGCCCCGCTCTCTCCCCATAATCCTTTATCAATCCCCAAACTAATCCCACTGCCCCGCTCTCTCCCCATAGTCCTGTATCAATCCCCAAACTTATCCCACTGCCCCGCTCACTCCCCATAGCCCTGTATCAATCGCCAAACTAATCCCACTGCCCCGCTCTCTCCCCATAGTCCTGTATAAATCCCCAAACTAATCCCACTGCCCCGCACTCTCCCCACAGCCCTGTATCAATCCCCAAACTAATCCCACTGCCCCGCTCTCTCCCCATAGTCCTGTATCAATCCCCAAACTAATCCCACTGCCCCGCTCTTTCCCCATAGCCCTGTATCAAACCCCAAACTAATCCCACTGCCCCGCTCTCTCCACTTGGTCCTGTATCAAACCCCAAACTAATCCCACTGCCCCACTCTCTCCCCATAGTCCTATATCAATCTCCAAACTAATCCCACTGCCCCGCTCTCTCCCCATAGTCTTGTATCATTCTCCAAACTAATCCCACTGCCCCGATCTCTCCCCATAGTGCTGTATCAAACCCCAACCTAATCCCTCTTCCCCGCTCTCTCCCCATAGAACTGTATTAATCCCCAAACTAATCCCACTGCCCCGCTCTCTCCCCATAGCCCTGTATCAATCCCCAAACTAATCCCACTGCCCCGCACTCTCCCCATAGTCCTGTATCAATCGCCAAACTAATCCCACTGCCCCGCTCTCTCCCCATAGTCCTGTATAAATCCCCAAACTAATCCCACTGCCCCGCTCTCTCCCCATAGTCCTGTATCAAACCCCAAACTAATCCCTCTGCCCCGCTCTCTCCCCATAGTCCTGTATTAATCCCCAAACTAATCCCACTGCCCCGCTCTCTCCCCATAGCCCTGTATCAATCCCCAAACTAATCCCACTGCCCCGCTCTTTCCCCACAGTCCTGTATCAATCCCCAAACTAATCCCACTGCCCCGCTCTCTCCTCACAGTCCTGTATCAATCCCCTAACTAATCCCACTGCCCCGCTCTCTCCCCATAGTCCTGGATCAATCCCCAAACTAATCCCACTGCCCCGCTCTCTCCCCATAGTCCTGTATCAATCGCCAAACTAATCCCACTGCCCCGCTCTCTCCCCATCGTCCTGTATAAATCCCCAAACTAATCCCACTGCCCCGCACTCTCCCCACAGCCCTGTATCAATCCCCAAACTAATCCCACTGCCCCGCTCTCTCCCCATAGTCCTGTATCAATCCCCAAACTAATCCCACTGCCCCGCTCTTTCCCCATAGCCCTGTATCAAACCCCAAACTAATCCCACTGCCCCGCTCTCTCCACTTGGTCCTGTATCAAACCCCAAACTAATCCCACTGCCCCACTCTCTCCCCATATTCCTATATCAATCTCCAAACTAATCCCACTGCCCCGCTCTCTCCCCATAGTCCTGTATCATTCTCCAAACTAATCCCACTGCCCCGATCTCTCCCCATAGTGCTGTATCAAACCCCAACCTAATCCCTCTGTCCCGCTCTCTCCCCATAGAACTGTATTAATCCCCAAACTAATCCCACTGCCCCGCTCTCTCCCCATAGCCCTGTATCAATCCCCAAACTAATCCCACTGCCCCGCACTCTCCCCATAGTCCTGTATCAATCGCCAAACTAATCCCACTGCCCCGCTCTCTACCCATAGTCCTGTATAAATCCCCAAACTAATCCCACTGCCCCGCTCTCTCCCCATAGTCCTGTATCAAACCCCAAACTAATCCCTCTGCCCCGCTCTCTCCCCATAGTCCTGTATTAATCCCCAAACTAATCCCACTGCCCCGCTCTCTCCCCATAGCCCTGTATCAATCCCCAAACTAATCCCACTGCCCCGCTCTTTCCCCACAGTCCTGTATCAATCCCCAAACTAATCCCACTGCCCCGCTCTCTCCTCACAGTCCTGTATCAATCCCCTAACTAATCCCACTGCCCCGCTCTCTCCCCATAGTCCTGGATCAATCCCCAAACTAATCCCACTGCTCCGCTCTCTCCCCATAGTCCTGTCTCAATCCCCAAACTAATCCCACGGCCCTGCTCTCTCCCCATAGTCCTGTATCAATCCCCAAACTAATCTCACTGCCCCGCTCTCTCCCCATAGTCCTGTATCAATCTCGAAACTAATCCCACTGCCCCGCTCTCTCCCCTTGGTCCTGTAGCAATCCTTAAACTAATCCAACTGCCCCGCTCTCTCCCCATAGTCCTATATCAAACCCCAAACTAATCCCACTGCCCCGCTCTCTCCCCTTGGTCCTGTATCAAACCCCAAACTAATCCCACTGCCCCACTCTCTCCCCATAGTCCTGTATCAATCCCCAAACTAATCCCACTGCACCGCTCTCTCCCCATAGTCCTGTATCAATCCCCAAACTAATCCCACTGCCCCGCTCTCTCCCCATAATCCTGTATCAATCCCCAAACTAATCCAACTGCCCCGCTCTCTCCCCTTGGTCCTGTATCAAACCCCAAACTAATCCAACTGCCCCACTCTCTCACCATAGTCCTGTATCAATCTCCAAACTAATCCCACAGCCCCGCTCTCTCCCCATAGTCCTGTATCAATCACCAAACTAATCCCACTGCCCCGATCTCTCCCCATAGTGCTGTATCCAACCCCAAACTAATGCCTCTGCCCCGCTCTCTCCCCATAGTCCTGTATCAAACCCCAAACTAATCCCACTGCCCCGTTCTGTCCCCACTGTCCTGTATCAATCCCCAAACTAATCCCACTGCCCCGCTCTCTCCCCATAGTCCTGTATCATTCCCCAAACTAATCCCACTGCCCCGCTCTCTCCCCATAGCCCTGTATCAATCCCCAAACTAATCCCACTACCCCGCTCTCTCCCCATAGCCCTGTATCAATCCCCAAACTAATCCCACTGGCCCGCTCTCTCCCCATAGACCTGTATCAAACCCCAAACTAATCCCACTGCCCCGCTCTCTCCTCATAGTCCTGTATCAATCTCCAAACTAATTCCACTGCCCCGCTCTCTCCCCATAGTCCTATATCAATCCCCAAACTAATCCCACTGCCCCGCTCTCTCTCCATAGTCCTGTATCAATCCCCAAACTAATCCCACTGCCCCACTATCTCCCCATAGCCCTGTATCAATCTCGAAACTAATCCCACTGCCCCGCACTCTCCCCAGAGCCCTGTATCAATCCCCAAACTAATCCCACTGCCCCGCTCACTCTCCATAGTCCTGTATCAATCCCCAAACTTATCCCACTGCCCCGCTCGATCCCCATAGCCCTGTATCAATCCCCAAACTAATCCCACTGCCCCGCTCTCTCCCCATAGTCCTGTTTCAATCCCCAAACAAATCCCACTGCCCCGCACTCTCCCCATAGCCCTGTATCAATTCCCAAACTAATCCCACTGCCCCGCTCTCACCCCATAGTCCTGTATCAATCCCCAAACTAATCCCACTGCCCCGCTCTCTCCCCATAGACCTGTATCAAACTCCAAACTAATCCCACTGCCCTGCTCTCTCCCCTTGGTCCTGTATCAAACCCCAAACTAATCCCACTGCCCCACTCTCTCCCCATAGTCCTGTATCAATCTCCAAACTAATCCCACTGCCCCGCTCTCTCCCCATAGTCCTGTATCAATCTCCAAACTAATCCCACTGCCCCGATCTCTCCCCATAGTGCTGTATCAAACCCAAAACTAATCCCACTGCCCCGCTCTCTCCCCATAGTCCTGTACTAATCCCCAAACTAATCCCACTGCCCCGCTCTCTCCCCATAGTCCTGTATCAATCCCCAAACTAATCCCACTGCCCCGCTCTCTCCCCATAGTCCTGTATCAATCCCCAAACTAATCCCACTGCCCCTCTCTCTCCTAATAGTCCTGTATCAAACCCCAAACTAATCCCACTGCCCAGCTCTCTCCTCATAGTCCTGTATCAATCTCCAAACTAATTCCACTGCCCCGCTCTCTCCCCATAGTCCTATATCAATCCCCAAACTAATCCCACTGCCCCGCTCTCTCCCCATAGTCCTGTATCAATCCCCAAACTAATCCCACTGCCCCACTATCTCCCCATAGCCCTGTATCAATCTCGAAACTAATCCCACTGCCCCGCACTCTCCCCATAGCCCTGTATCAATCCCCAAACTAATCCCACTGCCCCGCTCACTCTCCATAGTCCTGTATCAATCCCCAAACTTATCCCACTGCGCCGCTCACTCCCCATAGCCCTGTATCAATCCCCAAACTAATCCCACTGCCCCGCTCTCTCCCCATAGTCCTGTATCAATCCCCAAACAAATCCCACTGCCCCGCACTCTCCCCATAGCCCTGTATCAATTCCCAAACTAATCCCACTGCCCCGCTCTCACCCCATAGTCCTGTATCAATCCCCAAACTAATCCCACTGCCCCGCTCTCTCCCCATAGACCTGTATCAAACCCCAAACTAATCCTACTGCCCCGCTCTCTCCCCTTGGTCCTGTATCAAACCCCAAACTAATCCAAGTGCCCCACTCTCTCCCCATAGTCCTGTATCAATCTCCAACCTAATCCCACTGCCCCGCTCTCTCCTCATAGTCCTGTATCAATCGCCAAACTGATCCCACTGCCCCGCTCTCTCCCCATAGCCCTGTATCAATCCCCAAACTAATCCCACTGCCCCGCTCTCTCCCCATAGCCCTGTATCAATCCCCAAACTAATCCCACTGCCCTGCTCTCTCCCCATAGTCCTGTATCAAACCCCAAACTAATCCCACTGCCCCGCTCTCTCCTCATAGTCCTGTATCAATCTCCAAACTAATCCCACTGCCCCGCTCTCTCCCCATAGTCAGATATCAATCCCCAAACTAATCCCACTGCCCCGCTCTCTCCCCATAATCCTGTATCAATCCCCAAACTAATCCCAATGCCCCACTCTCTCCCCAGATTCCTGTATCAATCTGGAAACTAATCCCACTGCCCCGCTCTCTCCCCATAGCCCTGTATCAATCCCCAAACTAATCCCACGGCCCCGCTCTCTCCCCATCGTCCTGTATCAATCCCCAAACTTATCCCACTGCCCCGCTCACTCCCCATAGCCCTGTATCAATCGCCAAACTAATCCCACTGTCCCGCTCTCTCCCCATAGTCCTGTATCAATCCCCAAACTAATCCCACTGCCCCGCACTCTTCCCATAGCCCTGTATCAATCCCCAAACTAATCCCACTGCCCCGCTCTCTCCCCATAGTCCTGTATCAATCCCCAAACTAATCCCACTGCCCCGATCTCTCCCCATAGTGCTGTATCAAACCCAAAACTAATCCCACTGCCCCGCTCTCTCCCCATAGTCCTGTATTAATTCCCAAACTAATCCCACTGCCCCGCTCTCTCCCCATAGTCCTGTATCAATCCCGAAACTAATCCCACTGCCCCGCTCTCTCCCCATAGTCCTGTATCAATCCCGAAACTAATCCCACTGCCCCGCTCTCTCCTAATAGTCCTGTATCAATCGCCAAACTGATGCCACTGCCCCGCTCTCTCCCCATAGCCCTGTATCAATCCCCAAACTAATCCCACTGCCCCGCTCTCTCCCCATAGCCCTGTATCAATCCCCAAACTAATCCCACTGCCCTGCTCTCTCCCCATAGTCCTGTATCAAACCCCAAACTAATCCCACTGCCCCGCTCTCTCCTCATAGTCCTGTATCAATCTCCAAACTAATCCCACTGCCCCGCTCTCTCCCCATAGTCAGATATCAATCCCCAAACTAATCCCACTGCCCCGCTCTCTCCCCATAATCCTGTATCATTCCCCAAACTAATCCCAATGCCCCACACTCTCCCCAGATCCCTGTATCAATCTGGAAACTAATCCCACTGCCCCGCTCTCTCCCCATAGCCCTGTATCAATCCCCAAACTAATCCCACTGCCCCGCTCTCTCCTAATAGTCCTGTATCAATCGCCAAACTGATCCCACTGCCCCGCTCTCTCCCCATAGCCCTGTATCAATCCCCAAACTAATCCCACTGCCCCGCTCTCTCCCCATAGCCCTGTATCAATCCCCAAACTAATCCCACTGCCCTGCTCTCTCCCCATAGTCCTGTATCAAACCCCAAACTAATCCCACTGCCCCGCTCTCTCCTCATAGTCCTGTATCAATCTCCAAACTAATCCCACTGCCCCGCTCTCTCCCCATAGTCAGATATCAATCCCCAAACTAATCCCACTGCCCCGCTCTCTCCCCATAATCCTGTATCAATCCCCAAACTAATCCCACTGCCCCGCTCTCTCCCCATAGTCCTGTATCAATCCCCAAACTTATCCCACTGCCCCGCTCACTCCCCATAGCCCTGTATCAATCGCCAAACTAATCCCACTGCCCCGCTCTCTCCCCATAGTCCTGTTTAAATCCCCAAACTAATCCCACTGCCCCGCACTCTCCCCACAGCCCTGTATCAATCCCCAAACTAATCCCACTGCCACGCTCTCTCCCCATAGTCCTGTATCAATCCCCAAACTAATCTCACTGCCCCGCTCTTTCCCCATAGCCCTGTATCAAACCCCAAACTAATCCCACTGCCCCGCTCTCTCCACTTGGTCCTGTATCAAACCCCAAACTAATCCCACTGCCCCACTCTCTCCCCATAGTCCTATATCAATCTCCAAACTAATCCCACTGCCCCGCTCTCTCCCCATAGTCCTGTATCATTCTCCAAACTAATCCCACTGCCCCGATCTCTCCCCATAGTGCTGTATCAAACCCCAACCTAATCCCTCTGCCCCGCTCTCTCCCCATAGAACTGTATTAATCCCCAAACTAATCCCACTGCCCCGCTCTCTCCCCATAGCCCTGTATCAATCCCCAAACTAATCCCACTGCCCCGCACTCTCCCCATAGTCCTGTATCAATCCCCAAACTAATCCCACTGCCCCGCTCTCTCCTCATAGTCCTGTATCAATCCCCAAACTAATCCCACTGCCCCGCTCTCTCCCCATAGTCCTGTATCAATCCCCAAACTAATCCCACTGCCCCGCTCTCTCCCCATAGTCCTGTATCAATCCCCAAACTAATCCCACGGCCCTGCTCTCTCCCCATAGTTCTGTATCAAACCCCAAATTAATCCCACTGCCCCGCTCTCTCCCCTTGGTCCTGTATCAAACCCCAAACTAATCCCACTGCCCCACTCTCTCCTCATAGTCCTGTATCAATCCCCAAACTAATCCCACTGCCCCGCTCTCTCCCCATAGTCCTGGATAAATCCCCAAACTAATCCCACTGTCCCGCTCTCTCCCCATAGTCCTGTATCAATCCCCAAACTAATCCCACGGCCGTGCTCTCTCCTCATACTCCTGTATCAATCCCCGAACTAATCCCACTGCCCCGCACTCTTCCCATAGTCCTGTATCAATCCCCAAACTAATCCCACGGCCCTGCTCTCTCCCCATAGTCCTGTATCAATCCCCAAACTAATCCCACTGCCCCGCTCTCTCCCCATAGTCCTGTATCAATCTCGAAACTAATCCGACTGCCCCGCTCTCTCCCCATAGTTTTGTATCAATCCCTAAACTAATCCCACTGTCCCGCTCTCTCACCATAGTCCTGTATCAAACCCCAAACTAATCCCACTGCCCCGCTCTCTCCCCTTAATCCTGTATCAATCCCCAAACTAATCCCACGGCCCTGCTCTCTCCCCATAGTCCTGTATCAATCCCCAAACTGATCCCACTGACCCGCTCTCTCCCCATAGTCCTCTATCAATCTCGAAACTAATCCCACTGCCCCGCTCTCTCCCCGTAGTCCTGTATCAATCCCTAAACTAATCCCAATGCCCCGCTCTCTCCCCATAGTCCTGTATCAAACCCCAAACTAATCCCACTGCCCCGCTCTCTCCCCTTGGTCCTGTATCAAACCCCAAACTAATCCCACTGCCCCACTCTCTCATCATAGTCCTGTATCAATCTCCAAACTAATCCCACTGCCCATCTCTCTCCCCATAGTCCTGTATCAATCTCCAAACTAATCCCACTGCCCCGATCTCTCCCCATAGCCATGTATCAATCCCCAAACTAATCCCACTGCCCCGCTCTCTACTCATAGCCCTGTATCAATCCGCAAACTAATCCCACTGCCCCGCTCTCTCCCCATAGCCATGTATCAATCCCCAAACTAATCCCACTGCCCCGCTCTCTCCCCATAGTCCTGTATCAAACCCCAAACTAATCCCTCTGCCCCGCTCTCTCCCCATAGTGCTGTATCAAACCCCAAACTAATCCCTCTGTCCCGCTCTCTCCCCATAGTCCTGTATTAATCCCCAAACTAATCCCACTGCCCCGCTCTCTCCCCATAGCCCTGTATCAATCCCCAAACTAATCCCACTGCCCCGCTCTCTCCCCATAGTCCTGTATCAATCCCCAAACTAATCCCACTGCCCCGCTCTCTCCCCATAGTCCTGTATCAATCCCCAAACTAATCCCACTGCCCCGCTCTCTCCCCATAGCCCTGTATCAATCCCCAAACTAATCCCACTGCCCCGCTCACTCCCCATAGTCCTGTATCAATCCCCAAACTAATCCCACTGCCCCGCTCTCTCCCCATAGCCCTGTATCAAACCCCAATCTAATCCCACTGCCCCGCTCTCTCCCCATAGTCCTGTATCAATCCCCAAACTAATCCCACTGCCCCGCTCTCTCCCCATAGCCCTGTATCAATCCCCAAACTAATCCCACTGCCCCGCTCACTCCCCATAGTCCTGTATCAATCCCCAAACTAATCCCACTGCCCCGCTCTCTCCCCATAGTCCTGTATCAAACCCCAAACTAATCCCTCTGCCCCGCTCTCTCCCCATAGTCCTGTATTAATCCCCAAACTAATCCCACTGCCCCGCTCTCTCCCCATAGCCCTGTATCAATCCCCAAACTAATCCCACTGCCCCGCTCTTTCCCCACAGTCCTGTATCAATCCCCAAACTAATCCCACTGCCCCGCTCTCTCCTCACAGTCCTGTATCAATCCCCTAACTAATCCCACTGCCCCGCTCTCTCCCCATAGTCCTGGATCAATCCCCAAACTAATCCCACTGCCCCGCTCTCTCCTCATAGTCCTGTCTCAATCCCCAAACTAATCCCACGGCCCTGCTCTCTCCCCTTGGTCCTGTAGCAATCCCTAAACTAACCCAACTGCCCCGCTCTCTCCCCATAGTCCTGTATCAAACCCCAAACTTATCCCACTGCCCCGCTCTCTCCCCTTGGTCCTGTATCAAACCCCAAACTAATCCCACTGCCCCACTCACTCCCCATAGTCCTGTATCAATCCCCAAACTAATCCCACTGCCCCGCTCTCTCCCCATAGTCCTGTATCAATCCCCAAACTAATCCCACTGCCCCGCTCTCTCCCCATAATCCTGTATCAATCCCCAAACTAATCCAACTGCCCCGCTCTCTCCCCTTGGTCCTGTATCAAACCCCAAACTAATCCAACTGCCCCACTCTCTCACCATAGTCCTGTGTCAATCTCCAAACTAATCCCACTGCCCCGCTCTCTCCCCATAGTCCTGTATCAATCAGCAAACTAATCCCACTGCCCCGATCTCTCCCCATAGTGCTGTATCCAACCCCAAACTAATGCCTCTGCCCCGCTCACTCCCCATAGTCCTGTATCAAACCCCAAACTAATCCCACTGCCCCGTTCTGTCCCCACTGTCCTGTATCAATCCCCAAACTAATCCCACTGCCCCGCTCTCTCCCCATAGTCCTGTATCATTCCCCAAACTAATCCCACTGCCCCGCTCTCTCCCCATAGCCCTGTATCAATCCCCAAACTAATCCCACTGCCCCGCTCTCTCCCCATAGCCCTGTATCAATCCCCAAACTAATCCCACTGGCCCGCTCTCTCCCCATAGACCTGTATCAAACCCCAAACTAATCCCACTGCCCCGCTCTCTCCTCATAGTCCTGTATCAATCTCCAAACTAATTCCACTGCCCCGCTCTCTCCCCATAGTCCTATATCAATCCCCAAACTAATCCCACTGCCCCGCTCTCTCCCCATAGTCCTGTATCAATCCCCAAACTAATCCCACTGCCCCACTATCTCCCCATAGCCCTGTATCAATCTCGAAACTAATCCCACTGCCCCGCACTCTCCCCATAGCCCTGTATCAATCCCCAAACTAATCCCACTGCCCCGCTCACTCTCCATAGTCCTGTATCAATCCCCAAACTTATCCCACTGCCCCGCTCGATCCCCATAGCCCTGTATCAATCCCCAAACTAATCCCACTGCCCCGCTCTCTCCCCATAGTCCTGTTTCAATCCCCAAACAAATCCCACTGCCCCGCACTCTCCCCATAGCCCTGTATCAATTCCCAAACTAATCCCACTGCCCCGCTCTCACCCCATAGTCCTGTATCAATCCCCAAACTAATCCCACTGCCCCGCTCTCTCCCCATAGACCTGTATCAAACCCCAAACTAATCCCACTGCCCTGCTCTCTCCCCTTGGTCCTGTATCAAACCCCAAACTAATCCCACTGCCCCACTCTCTCCCCATAGTCCTGTATCAATCTCCAAACTAATCCCACTGCCCCGCTCTCTCCCCATAGTCCTGTATCAATCTCCAAACTAATCCCACTGCCCCGATCTCTCCCCATAGTGCTTTATCAAACCCAAAACTAATCCCACTGCCCCGCTCTCTCCCCATAGTCCTGTACTAATCCCCAAACTAATCCCACTGCCCCGATCTCTCCCCATAGTCCTGTATCAATCCCCAAACTAATCCCACTGCCCCGCTCTCTCCCCATAGTCCTGTATCAATCCCCAAACTAATCCCACTGCCCCACTATCTCCCCATAGCCCTGTATCAATCTCGAAACTAATCCCACTGCCCCGCACTCTCCCCATAGCCCTGTATCAATCCCCAAACTGATCCCACTGCCCCGCTCACTCTCCATAGTCCTGTATCAATCCCCAAACTTATCCCACTGCCCCGCTCACTCCCCATAGCCCTGTATCAATCCCCAAACTAATCCCACTGCCCCGCTCTCTCCCCATAGTCCTGTATCAATCCCCAAACAAATCCCACTGCCCCGCACTCTCCCCATAGCCCTGTATCAATTCCCAAACTAATCCCACTGCCCCGCTCTCACCCCATAGTCCTGTATCAATCCCCAAACTAATCCCACTGCCCCGCTCTCTCCCCATAGACCTGTATCAAACCCCAAACTAATCCCACTGCCCCGCTCTCTCCCCTTGGTCCTGTATCAAACCCCAAACTAATCCCACTGCCCCACTCTCTCCCCATAGTCCTGTATCAATCTCCAAACTAATCCCACTGCCCCGCTCTCTCCCCATAGTCCTGTATAAATCTCCAACCTAATCCCACTGCCCCGATCTCTCCCCATAGTGCTGTATCAAACCCAAAACTAATCCCACTGCCCCGCTCTCTCCCCATAGTCCTGTATTAATCCCCAAACTAATCCCACTGCCCCGCTCTCTCCCCATAGTCCTGTATCAATCCCCAAACTAATCCCACTGCCCCGCTCTCTCCCCATAGTCCTGTATCAATCCCCAATCTAATCCCACTGCCCCTCTCTCTCCTAATAGTCCTGTATCAATCGCCAAACTGATCCCACTGCCCCGCTCTTTCCCCATAGCCCTGTATCAATCCCCAAACTAATCCCACTGCCCCGCTCTCTCCCCATAGCCCTGTATCAATCCCCAAACTAATCCCACTGCCCTGCTCTCTCCCCATAGTCCTGTATCAAACCCCAAACTAATCCCACTGCCCCGCTCTCTCCTCATAGTCCTGTATCAATCTCCAAACTAATCCCACTGCCCCGCTCTCTCCCCATTGTCAGATATCAATCCCCAAACTAATCCCACTGCCCCGCTCTCTCCCCATAATCCTGTATCAATCCCCAAACTAATCCCAATGCCCCACTCTCTCCCCAGATCCCTGTATCAATCTGGAAACTAATCCCACTGCCCCGCACTCTCCCCATAGCCCTGTATCAATCCCCAAACTAATCCCACTGCCCCGCTCTCTCCCCATAGTCCTGTATCAATCCCCAAACTAATCCCACTGCCCCGATCTCTCCCCATAGTGCTGTATCAAACCCAAAACTAATCCCACTGCCCCGCTCTCTCCCCATAGTCCTGTATTAATTCCCAAACTAATCCCACTGCCCCGCTCTTTCCCCATAGTCCTGTATCAATCCCCAAACTAATCCCACTGCCCCGCTCTCTCCCCATAGTCCTGTATCAATCCCCAAACTAATCCCACTGCCCCGCTCTCTCCTAATAGTCCTGTATCAATCGCCAAACTGATGCCACTGCCCCGCTCTCTCCCCATAGCCCTGTATCAATCCCCAAACTAATCCCACAGCCCCGCTCTCTCCCCATAGCCCTGTATCAATCCCCAAACTAATCCCACTGCCCTGCTCTCTCCCCATAGTCCTGTATCAAACCCCAAACTAATCCCACTGCCCCGCTCTCTCCTCATAGTCCTGTATCAATCTCCAAACTAATCCCACTGCCCCGCTCTCTCCCCATAGTCAGATATCAATCCACAAACTAATCCCACTGCCCCGCTCTCTCCCCATAATCCTGTATCATTCCCCAAACTATTCCCAATGCCCCACTCTCTCCCCAGATCCCTGTATCAATCTGGAAACTAATCCCACTGCCCCGCTCTCTCCCCATAGCCCTGTATCAATCCCCAAACTAATCCCACTGCCGCGCTCTCTCCCCATAGCCCTGTATCAATCGCCAAACTAATCCCACTGTCCCGCTCTCTCCCCATAGTCCTGTATAAATCCCCAAACTAATCCCACTGCCCCGCACTCTCCCCACAGCCCTGTATCAATCCCCAAACTAATCCCACTGCCCCGCTCTCTCCCCATAGTCCTGTATCAATCCCCAAACTAATCCCACTGCCCCGCTCTTTCCCCATAGCCCTGTATCAAACCCCAAACTAATCCCACTGCCCCGCTCTCTCCACTTGGTCCTGTATCAAACCCCAAACTAATCCCACTGCCCCACTCTCTCCCCATAGTCCTATATCAATCTCCAAACTAATCCCACTGCCCCGCTCTCTCCCCATAGTCCTGTATCATTCTCCAAACTAATCCCACTGCCCCGATCTCTCCCCATAGTGCTGTATCAAACCCCAACCTAATCCCTCTGCCCCGCTCTCTCCCCATAGACTTTTATTAATCCCCAAACTAATCCCACTGCCCCGCTCTCTCCCCATAGCCCTGTATCAATCCCCAAACTAATCCCACTGCCCCGCATTCTCCCCATAGTCTGTATCAATCCCCAAACTAATCCCACTGCCCCGCTCTCTCCTCATAGTCCTGTATCAATCCCCAAACTAATCCCACTGCCCCGCTCTCTCCCCATAGTCCTGTATCAATCCCCAAACTAATCCCACTGCCCCGCTCTCTCCCCATAGTCCTGTATCAATCCCCAAACTAATCCCACGGCCCTGCTCTCTCCCCATAGTTCTGTATCAAACCCCAAATTAATCCCACTGCCCCGCTCTCTCCCCTTGGTCCTGTATCAAACCCCAAACTAATCCCACTGCCCCACTCTCTCCTCATAGTCCTGTATCAATCCCCAAACTAATCCCACTGCCCCGCTCTCTCCCCATAGTCCTGGATAAATCCCCAAACTAATCCCACTGTCCCGCTCTCTCCCCATAGTCCTGTATCAATCCCCAAACTAATCC
This sequence comes from Pristiophorus japonicus, assembly GCF_044704955.1. Lineage (NCBI taxonomy): Eukaryota > Metazoa > Chordata > Chondrichthyes > Pristiophoridae > Pristiophorus > Pristiophorus japonicus. The sequence goes on along the minus strand of NW_027254354.1, from coordinate 429,395 downwards.
CACGGCCGTGCTCTCTCCTCATAGTCCTGTATCAATCCCCGAACTAATCCCACTGCCCCGCACTTTTCCCATAGTCCTGTATCAATCCCCAAACTAATCCCACGGCCCTGCTCTCTCCCCATAGTCCTGTATCAATCCCCAAACTAATCCCACTGCCCCGCTCTCTCCCCATAGTCCTGTATCAATCTCGAAACTAATCCGACTGCCCCGCTCTCTCCCCATAGTTTTGTATCAATCCCTAAACTAATCCCACTGTCCCGCTCTCTCACCATAGTCCTGTATCAAACTCCAAACTAATCCCACTGCCCCGCTCTCTCCCCTTAATCCTGTATCAATCCCCAAACTAATCCCACGGCCCTGCTCTCTCCCCATAGTCCTGTATCAATCCCCAAACTGATCCCACTGACCCGCTCTCTCCCCATAGTCCTCTATCAATCTCGAATCTAATCCCACTGCCCCGCTCTATCCCCGTAGACCTGTATCAATCCCTAAACTAATCCCAATGCCCCGCTCTCTCCCCATAGTCCTGTATCAAACCCCAAACTAATCCCACTGCCCCGCTCTCTCCCCTTGGTCCTGTCTCAAACCCCAAACTAATCCCACTGCCCCACTCTCTCATCATAGTCCTGTATCAATCTCCAAACTAATCCCACTGCCCATCTCTCTCCCCATAGTCCTGTATCAATCTCCAAACTAATCCCACTGCCCCGATCTCTCCCCATAGCCATGTATCAATCCGCAAACTAATCCCACTGCCCGCTCTCTCCTCATAGCCCTGTATCAATCCCCAAATTAATCCCACTGCCCCGCTCTCTCCCCATAGCCATGTATCAATCCCCAAACTAATCCCACTGCCCCGCTCTCTCCCCATAGTCCTGTATCAAACCCCAAACTAATCCCTCTGCCCCGCTCTCTCCCCATAGTGCTGTATCAAACCCCAAACTAATCCCTCTGTCCCGCTCTCTCCCCATAGTCCTGTATTAATCCCCAAACTAATCCCACTGCCCCGCTCTCTCCCCATACCCCTGTATCAATCCCCAAACTAATCCCACTGCCCCGCTCTCTCCCCATAGTCCTGTATCAATCCCCAAACTAATCCCACTGCCCCGCTCTCTCCCCATAGTCCTGTATCAATCCCCAAACTAATCCCACTGCCCCGCTCTCTCCCCATAGCCCTGTATCAATCCCCAAACTAATCCCACTGCCCCGCTCACTCCCCATAGTCCTGTATCAATCCCCAAACTAATCCCACTGCCCCGCTCTCTCCCCATAGCCCTGTATCAAACCCCAAACTAATCCCACTGCCCCGCTCTCTCCCCTTGGTTCTGTATCAAACCCCAAACTAATCCCACTGCCCCACTCTCTCCCCATAGTCCTGTATCAATCCTCAAACTAATCCCACGGCCCTGCTCTCTCCCCATAGTCCTGTATCAATCCCCAAACTAATCCCACTGCCCCGCTCTCTCCTCATCGCCCTGTATCAATCCCCAAATAATCCCACTGCCACGCTCTCTCCCCATAGCCCTGTATCAATCCCCAAACTAATCCCACTGCCTCGCTCTCTCCCCATCGTCCTGTATCAAACCCCAAACTAATCCCTCTGCGCTGCTCTCTCCCCATAGTCCTGGATCAATCCCCAAACTAATCCCACTGCCCGCTCTCTCCCCATAGCCCTGTATCAATCCCCAAACTAATCCCACTTCCCCGTTCTTTCCCCATAGTCCTGTATCGATCCCCAAACTAATCCCACTGCCCCGCTCTCTCTTCATAGTCCTGTATCAATCCCCAAACTAATCCCACTGCCCCGCACTCTCCCCATAGTCCTGGATCCATCCCCAAACTAATCCCACTGCCCCGCTCTCTCCCCATAATCCTGTATCAATCCCCAAACTAATCCCACGGCCCTGCTCTCTCCCCATAGTCCTGTATCAATCCCCAAACTGATCCCACTGACCCGCTCTCTCCCCATAGTCCTCTATCAATCTCGAAACTAATCCCACTGCCCCGCTCTCTCCCCGTAGTCCTGTATCAATCCCTAAACTAATCCCAATGCCCCGCTCTCTCCCCATAGCCCTGTATCAAACCCCAAACTAATCCCACTGCCCCGCTCTCTCCCCTTGGTTCTGTATCAAACCCCAAACTAATCCCACTGCCCCACTCTCTCCCCATAGTCCTGTATCAATCCTCAAACTAATCCCACGGCCCTGCTCTCTCCCCATAGTCCTATATCAATCCCCAAACTAATCCCACTGCCCTGCTCTCTCCTCATAGCCCTGTATCAATCCCCAAATAATCCCACTGCCACGCTCTCTCCCCATAGCCCTGTATCAATCCCCAAACTAATCCCACTGCCCCGCTCTCTCCCCATCGTCCTGTATCAAACCCCAAACTAATCCCTCTGCGCTGCTCTCTCCCCATAGTCCTGGATCAATCCCCAAACTAATCCCACTGCCCGCTCTCTCCCCATAGCCCTGTATCAATCCCCAAACTAATCCCACTGCCCCGTTCTTTCCCCATGGTCCTGTATCGATCCCCAAACTAATCCCACTGCCCCGCTCTCTCTTCATACTCCTGTATCAATCCCCAAACTAATCCCACTGCCCCGCACTCTCCCCATAGTCCTGGATCAATCCCCAAACTAATCCCACTGCCCCGCTCTCTCCCCATAATCCTGTATCAATCCCCAAACTAATCCCACTGCCCCGCTCTCTCCCCGTAGTCCTGTATCAATCCCTAAACTAATCCCAATGCCCCGCTCTCTCCCCATAGCCATGTATCAATCCCCAAACTAATCCCACTGCCCCGCTCTCTCCCCATAGTCCTGTATCAAACCCCAAACTAATCCCTCTGCCCCGCTCTCTCCCCATGGTCCTGTATTAATCCCCAAACTAATCCCACTGCCCCGCTCTCTCCCCATAGCCCTGTATCAATCCCCAAACTAATTCCACGGCCCCGCTCACTCCACATAGTCCTGTATCAATCCCCAAACTAATCCCACTGCCCCGCTCTCTCCTCATAGCCCTGTATCAAACCCCAAACTAATCCCACTGCCCCGCTCTCTCCCCATAGTCCTGGATCAATCCCCAAACTAATCCCACTGCCCCGCTCTCTCCCCGTAGTCCTGTATCAATCCCTAAACTAATCCCAATGCCCCGCTCTCTCCCCATAGCCATGTATCAATCCCCAAACTAATCCCACTGCCCCGCTCTCTCCCCATAGTCCTGTATTAAACCCCAAACTAATCCCTCTGCCCCGCTCTCTCCCCATAGTCCTGTATTAATCCCCAAACTAATCCCACTGCCCCGCTCTCTACCCATAGCCCTGTATCAATCCCCAAACTAATCCCACTGCCCCGCTCTTTCCCCATAGTCCTGTATCAATCCCCAAACTAATCCCACTGCCCCGCTCTCTCCTCATAGTCCTGTATCAATCCCCTAACTAATCCCACTGCCCCGCTCTTTCCCATAGTCCTGGATCAATCCCCAAACTAATCCCACTGCCCCGCTCTCTCCCCATAGTCCTGTCTCAATCCCCAAACTAATCCCACGGCCCTGCTCTCTCCCCATAGTCCTGTATCAATCCCCAAACTAATCTCACTGCCCCGCTCTCTCCCCATAGTCCTGTATCAATCTCGAAACTAATCCCACTGCCCCGCTCTCTCCACTTGGTCCTGTAGCAATCCCTAAACTAATCCAACTGCCCCGCTCTCTCCCCATAGTCCTGTATCAAACCCCAAACTAATCCCACTGCCCCGCTCTCTCCCCTTGGTCCTGTATCAAACCCCAAACTAATCCCACTGCCCCACTCTCTCCCCATAGTCCTGTATCAATCCCCAAACTAATCCCACTGCCCCGCTCTCTCCCCATAGTCCTGTATCAATCCCCAAACTAATCCCACTGCCCCGCTCTCTCCCCATAATCCTGCATCAATCCCCAAACTAATCCAACTGCCCCGCTCTCTCCCCTTGGTCCTGTATCAAACCCCAAACTAATCCAACTGCCGCACTCTCTCACCATAGTCCTGTATCAATCTCCAAACTAATCCCACTGCCCCGCTCTCTCCCCATAGTCCTGCATCAATCACCAACCTAATCCCACTGCCCCGATCTCTCCCCATAGTGCTGTATCAAACCCAAAACTAATCCCACTGCCCCGCTCTCTCCCCATAGTCCTGTATTAATCCCCAAACTAATCCCACTGCCCCGCTCTCTCCCCATAGTCCTGTATCAATCCCCAAACTAATCCCACTGCCCCGCTCTCTCCCCATAGCCCTGTATCAATCCCCAAACTAATCCCACTGGCCCGCTCTCTCCCCATAGACCTGTATCAAACCCCAAACTAATCCCACTGCCCCGCTCTCTCCTCATAGTCCTGTATCAATCTCCAACTAATTCCACTGCCCCGCTCTCTCCCCATAGTCCTATATCAATCCCCAAACTAATCCCACTGCCCCGCTCTCTCCCCATAGTCCTGTATCAATCGCCAAACTAATCCCACTGCCCCACTATCTCCCCATAGCCCGGTATCAATCTCGAAACTAATCCCACTGCCCCGCTCTCTCCCCATAGCCCTGTATCAATCCCCAAACTAATCCCACTGCCCCGCTCACTCTCCATAGTCCTGCATCAATCCCCAAACTTATCCCACTGCCCCTGTCACTCCCCATAGCCCTGTATCAATCCCCAAACTAATCCCACTGCCCCGCTCTCTCCCCATAGTCCTGTATCAATCCCCAAACAAATCCCACTGCCCCGCACTCTCCCCATAGCCCTGTATCAATTCCCAAACTAATCCCACTGCCCCGCTCTCACCCCATAGTCCTGTATCAATCCACAAACTAATCCCACTGCCCCGCTCTCTCCCCATAGACCTGTATCAAACCCCAAACTAATCCCACTGCCCCGCTCTCTCCCCTTGGTCCTGTATCAAACACCAAACTAATCCCACTGCCCCGATCTCTCCCCATAGTCCTGTATAAATCTCCAACCTAATCCCACTGCCCCGATCTCTCCCCATAGTGCTGTATCAAACCCAAAACTAATCCCACTGCCCCGCTCTCTCCACATAGTCCTGTATTAATCCCCAAACTAATCCCACTGCGCCGCTCTCTCCCCATAGTCCTGTATCAATCCCCAAACTAATCCCACTGCCCCGCTCTCTCCCCATAGTCCTGTATCAATCCCCAAACTAATCCCACTGCCCCTCTCTCTCCTCATAGTCCTGTATCAATCGCCAAACTGATCCCACTGCCCCGCTCTCTCCCCATAGCCCTGTATCAATCCCCAAACTAATCCCACTGCCCCGCTCTCTCCCCATAGCCCTGTATCAATCCCCAAACTAATCCCACTGCCCTGCTCTCTCCCCATAGTCCTGTATCAAACCCCAAAATAATCCCACTGCCCCGCTCTCTCCTCATAGTCCTGTATCAATCTCCAAACTAATCCCACTGCCCCGCTCTCTCCCCATAGTCAGATATCAATCCCCAATCTAATCCCACTGCCCCGCTCTCTCCCCATAATCCTGTATCAATCCCCAAACTAATCCCAATGCCCCACTCTCTCCACAGATCCCTGTATCAATCTGGAAACTAATCCCACTGCCCCGCTCTCTCCCCATAGCCCTGTATCAATCCCCAAACTAATCCCACGGCCCCGCTCTCTCCCCATAGTCCTGTATCAATCCCCAAACTTATACCACTGCCCCGCTCACTCCCAATAGACCTGTATCAATCTCCAAACTAATCCCACTGCCCCGCTCTCTCCCCATAGCCCTGTAGCAATCCCAAAACTAATCCCACTGCCCCGCTCTCTCCCCATAGTCCTGTATTAATTCCCAAACTAATCCCATTGCCCCGCTCTCTCCCCATAGTCCTGTATCAATCCCCAAACTAATCCCACTGCCCCGCTCTCTCCCCATAGTCCTGTATCAATCCCCAAACTAATCCTACTGCCCCGCTCTCTCCTAATAGTCCTGTATCAATCGCCAAACTGATGCCACTGCCCCGCTCTCTCCCCATAGCCCTGTATCAATCCCCAAACTAATCCCACTGCCCCGCTCTCTCCCCATAGCCCTGTATCAATCCCCAAACTAATCCCACTGCCCTGCTCTCTCCCCATAGTCCTGTATCAAACCCCAAACTAATCCCACTGCCCCGCTCTCTCCTCATAGTCCTGTATCAATCTCCAAACTAATCCCACTGCCCCGCTCTCTCCCCATAGCCCTGTATCAAACCCCAAACTAATCCGACTGCCCCGCTCTCTCCACTTGGTCCTGTATCAAACCCCAAACTAATCCCACTGCCCCACTCTCTCCCCATAGTCCTGTATCAATCTCCAAACTAATCCCACTGCCCCGCTCTCTCCCCATAGTCCTGTATCATTCTCCAAACTAATCCCACTGCCCCGATCTCTCCCCATAGTGCTGTATCAAACCCCAAACTAATCCCTCTGCCCCGCTCTCTCCCCATACACCTGTATTAATCCCCAAACTAATCCCACTGCCCCGCTCTCTCCCCATAGCCCTGTATCAATCCCCAAACTAATCCCACTGCCCCGCACTCTCCCCATAGTCCTGTATCAATCGCCAAACTAATCCCACTGCCCCGCTCTCTCCTCATAGTGCTGTATCAATCCCCAAACTAATCCCACTGCCCCGCTCTCTCCCCATAGTCCTGTATCAATCCCCAAACTAATCCCACTGCCCCGCTCTCTCCCCGTAGTCCTGTATCAATCCCCAAACTAATCCCACGGCCCTGCTCTCTCCCCATAGTTCTGTATCAAACCCCAAATTAATCCCACTGCCCCGCTCTCTCCCCTTGGTCCTGTATCAAACCCCAAACTAATCCCACTGCCCCACTCTCTCCTCATAGTCCTGTATCAATCCCCAAACTAATCCCACTGCCCCGCTCTCTCCCCATAGTCCTGGATAAATCCCCAAACTAATCCCACTGTCCCGCTCTCTCCCCACAGTCCTGTATCAATCCCCAAACTAATCCCACGGCCGTGCTCTCTCCTCATAGTCCTGTATCAATCCCCGAACTAATCCCACTGCCCCGCTCTCTCCCCATAGTCCTGTATCAATCCCCAAACTAATCCCACTGCCCCGCTCTCTCCCCATAGTTTTGTATCAATCCCTAAATTAATCCCACTGTCCCGCTCTCTCACCATAGTCCTGTATCAAACCCCAAACTAATCCCACTGCCCCGCTCTCTCCCCTTGGTCCTGTATCAAACCCCAAACTAATCCCACAGCCCCACTCTCTCCCCATAGACCTGTATCAATCTCCAAACTAATCCCACTGCCCCGCTCTCTCCCCATAGTCCTGTATCAATCTCCAAACTAATCCCACTGCCCCACTCTCTCCCCATAGTGCTGTATCAAACCCCAAACTAATCCCTCTGTCCCGCTCTCTCCCCATAGTCCTGTATTAATCCCCAAACTAATCCCACTGCCCCGCTCTCTCCCCATAGCCCTGTATCAATCCCCAAACTAATCCCACTTCCCCGCTCTCTCCCCATAGTCCTGTATCAATCCCCAAACTAATCCCACTGCCCCGCTCTCTCCCCATAGTCCTGTATCAATCCCCAAACTAATCCCACTGCCCCGCTCTCTCCCCATAGCCCTGTATCAATCCCCAAACTAATCCCACTGCCCCGCTCACTCCCCATAGTCCTGTATCAATCCCCAAACTAATCCCACTGCCCCGCTCTCTCCCCATAGCCCTGTATCAAACCCCAAACTAATCCCACTGCCCCGCTCTCTCCCCTTGGTTCTGTATCAAACCCCAAACTAATCCCACTGCCCCACTCTCTCCCCATAGTCCTGTATCAATCCTCAAACTAATCCCACGGCCCTGCTCTCTCCCCATAGTCCTGTATCAATCCCCAAACTAATCCCACTGCCCCGCTCTCTCCTCATAGCCCTGTATCAATCCCCAAACTAATCCCACTGCCATGCTCTCTCCCCATAGCCCTGTATCAAACCCCAAACTAATCCCACTGCCCCGCTCTCTCCCCATCGTCCTGTATCAAACCCCAAACTAATCCCTCTGCGCTGCTCTCTCCCCATAGTCCTGGATCAATCCCCAAACTAATCCCACTGCCCTGCTGTCTCCCCATAATCCTGTATCAATCCCCAAACTAATCCCACGGCCCTGCTCTCTCCCCATAGTCCCGTATCAATCCCCAAACTGAACCCACTGCCCCGCTCTCTCCCCATAGTCCTGTATCAATCCCTAAACTAATCCCACTGCCCCGCTCTCTCCCCATAGTCCTGTATCAAACCCCAAACTAATCCCACTGCCCCGCTCTCTCCCCTTGGTCCTGTATCAAACCCCAAACTAATCCCACTGCCCCACTCTCTCATCATAGTCCTGTATCAATCTCCAAACTAATCCCACTGCCCCGCTCTCTCCCCATCGTCCGGTATCAAACCCCAAACTAATCCCTTTGCGCTGCTCTCTCCCCATAGTCCTGGATCAATCCCCAAACTAATCCCACTGCCCTGCTCTCTCCCCATAATCCTGTATCAATCCCCAAACTTATCCCACTGCCCCACTCTCTCCCCAGAACCCTGTATCAATCTCGAAACTAATCCCACTGCCCTGATCTCTCCCCACAGTGCTGTATGCAACCCCAAACTAATCCCTCTGCCCCGCTCTCTCCCCATAGTCCTACGTCAAACCGCAAACTAATCCCACTGCCCCGCTCTCTCCCCTTGGTCCTGTATCAAACCCCAAACTAATCCCACTGCCCCACTCTCTCATCATAGTCCTGTATCAATCTCCAAACTAATCCCACTGCCCCGCTCTCTCCCCATAGTCCTGTATCAATCTCCAAACTAATCCCACTGCCCCGATCTCTCCCCATAGTGCTGTATCCAACCCCAAACTAATCCCTCTTGCCCGCTCTCTCCCCATAGTCCTACATCAAACCCCAAACTAATCCCACTGCCCCGTTCTGTCCCCATTGTCCTGTATCAATCCCCAAACTAATCCCACTGCCCCGCTCTCTCCCCATAGTCCTGTATCATTCCCCAAACTAATCCCACTGCCCCGCTCTCTCCCAATAGCCCTGTATCAACCCCCAAACTAATCCCACTGCCCCGCTCTCTCCCCATAGTCCTGTATCAAACCCCAAACTAATCCCACTGCCCCCTCTCTCCTCATAGTCCTGTATCAATCTCCAAACTAATCCCACTGCCCCGCTCTCTCCCCATAGTCCGATATCAATCCCCAAACTAATCCCACTGCCCCGCTCTCTCCCCATAGCCCTGTATCAATCCCCAAACTAATCCCACTGCCCCGCTCTCTCCCCATAGTCCTGTATCAAACCCCAAACTAATCCCACTGCCCCGCTCTCTCCTCATAGTCCTGTATCAATCTCCAAACTAATCCCACTGCCCCGCTCTCTCCCCATAGTCCGATATCAATCCACAAACTAATCCCACTGCCCCGCACTCTCCCCATAGCCCTGTATCAATCCCCAAACTAATCCCACTGCCCCGTTCTCTCCCAATAGTCCTGTATCAATCCCCAAACTAATCCCACTGCCCCGCTCTCTCCCCATAGCCCTGTATCAAACCCCAAACTAATCCCACTGCCCCGCTCTCTCCACTTGGTCCTGTATCAAACCCCAAACTAATCCCACTGCCACGCTCTCTCCCCATAGCCCTGTATCAATCCCCAAACTAATCCCACAGCCCCGCTCTCTCCCCATCGTCCTGTATCAAACCCCAAACTAATCCCTCTGCGCCGCTCTCTCCCCATAGTCCTGTATTAATCCCCAAACTAGTCCCACTGCCCCGCTCTCTCCCCATAGCCCTGTATCAATCCCCAAACTAATCCCACTGCCCCGTTCTTTCCCCATAGTCCTGTATCGATCCCCAAACTAATCCCACTGCCCCGCTCTCTCTTCATAGTCCTGTATCAATCCCCAAACTAATCCCACTGCCCCGCACTCTCCCCATAGTCCTGGCTCAATCCCCAAAGTAATCCCACTGCCCCGCTCTCTCCCCATAATCCTGTATCAATCCCCAAACTAATCCCACGGCCCTGCTCTCTCCCCATAGTCCTGTATCAATCCCCAAACTGATCCCACTGCCCCGCTCTCTCCCCATAGTCCTCTATCAATCTCGAAACTAATCCCACTGCCCCGCTCTCTCCCCGTAGTCCTGTATCAATCCCTAAACTAATCCCAATGCCCCGCTCTCTCCCCATAGTCCTGTATCAAACCCCAAACTAATCCCACTGCCCCGCTCTCTCCCCTTGGTCCTGTATCAAACCCCAAACTAATCCCACTGCCCCACTCTCTTATCATAGTCCTGTATCAATCTCCAAACTAATCCCACTGCCCCGCTCTCTCCCCATAGTCCTGTATCAATCTCCAAACTAATCCCACTGCCCCGCTCACTCCCCATAGTCCTGTATCAATCCCCAAACTAATCCCACTGCCCCGCTCTCTCCCCATAGCCCTGTATCAAACCCCAAACTAATCCCACTGCCCCGCTCTCTCCCCTTGGTTCTGTATCAAACCCCAAACTAATCCCACTGCCCCACTCTCTCCCCATAGTCCTGTATCAATCCTCAAACTAATCCCACGGCCCTGCTCTCTCCCCATAGTCCTGTATCAATCCCCAAACTAATCCCACTGCCCCGCTCTCTCCTCATAGCCCTGTATCAATCCCCAAACTAATCCCACTGCCATGCTCTCTCCCCATAGCCCTGTATCAAACCCCAAACTAATCCCACTGCCCCGCTCTCTCCCCATCGTCCTGTATCAAACCCCAAACTAATCCCTCTGCGCTGCTCTCTCCCCATAGTCCTGGATCAATCCCCAAACTAATCCCACTGCCCTGCTCTCTCCCCATAATCCTGTATCAATCCCCAAACTAATCCCACGGCCCTGCTCTCTCCCCATAGTCCTGTATCAATCCACAAACTGATCCCACTGCCCCGCCCTCTCCCCATAGTCCTGTATCAATCCCTAAACTAATCCCAATGCCCCGCTCTCTCCCCATAGTCCTGTATCAAACCCCAAACTAATCCCACTGCCCCGCTCTCTCCCCTTGGTCCTGTATCAAACCCCAAACTAATCCCACTGCCCCACTGTCTCATCATAGTCCTGTATCAATCTCCAAACTAATCCCACTGCCCCGCTCTCTCCCCATAGCCCTGTATCAATCCCCAAACTAATCCCACTACCCCGCTCTCTCCCCATAGTCCGATATCAATCCCCAAACTAATCCCACTGCCCCGCTCTCTCCCCATAGCCCTGTATCAATCCCCAAACTAATCCCACTGCCCCGCTCTCTCCCCATAGTCCTGTATCAAACCCCAAACTAATCCCACTGCCCCGCTCTCTCCTCATAGTCCTGTATCAATCTCCAAACTAATCCCACTGCCCCGCTCTCTCCCCATAGTCCGATATCAATCCCCAAACTAATCCCACTGCCCCGCACTCTCCCCATAGCCCTGTATCAATCCCCAAACTAATCCCACTGCCCCGTTCTCTCCCAATAGTCCTGTATCAATCCCCAAACTAATCCCACTGCCCCGCTCTCTCCCCATAGCCCTGTATCAAACCCCAAACTAATCACACTGCCCCGCTCTCTCCACTTGGTCCTGTATCAAACCCCAAACTAATCCCACTGCCACGCTCTCTCCCCATAGCCCTGTATCAATCCCCAAACTAATCCCACAGCCCCGCTCTCTCCCCATCGTCCTGTATCAAACCCCAAACTAATCCCTCTGCGCCGCTCTCTCCCCATAGTCCTGTATTAATCCCCAAACTAGTCCCACTGCCCCGCTCTCTCCCCATAGCCCTGTATCAATCCCCAAACTAATCCCACTGCCCCGTTCTTTCCCCATAGTCCTGTATCGATCCCCAAACTAATCCCACTGCCCCGCTCTCTCTTCATTGTCCTGTATCAATCCCCAAACTAATCCCACTGCCCCGCACTCTCCCCATAGTCCTGGCTCAATCCCCAAACTAATCCCACTGCCCCGCTCTCTCCCCATAATCCTGTATCAATCCCCAAACTAATCCCACGGCCCTGCTCTCTCCCCATAGTCCTGTATCAATCCCCAAACTGATCCCACTGCCCCGCTCTCTCCCCATAGTCCTCTATCAATCTCGAAACTAATCCCACTGCCCCGCTCTCTCCCCGTAGTCCTGTATCAATCCCTAAACTAATCCCAATGCCCCGCTCTCTCCCCATAGTCCTGTATCAAACCCCAAACTAATCCCACTGCCCCGCTCTCTCCCCTTGGTCCTGTATCAAACCCCAAACTAATCCCACTGCCCCACTCTCTCATCATAGTCCTGTATCAATCTCCAAACTAATCCCACTGCCCCGCTCTCTCCCCATAGTCCTGTATCAATCTCCAAACTAATCCCACTGCCCCGCTCACTCCCCATAGTCCTGTATCAATCCCCAAACTAATCCCACTGCCCCGCTCTCTCCCCATAGCCCTGTATCAAACCCCAAACTAATCCCACTGCCCCGCTCTCTCCCCTTCGTTCTGTATCAAACCCCAAACTAATCCCACTGCCCCACTCTCTCCCCATAGTCCTGTATCAATCCTCAAACTAATCCCACGGCCCTGCTCTCTCCCCATAGTCCTGTATCAATCCCCAAACTAATCCCACTGCCCCGCTCTCTCCTCATAGCCCTGTATCAATCCCCAAACTAATCCCACTGCCATGCTCTCTCCCCATAGCCCTGTATCAAACCCCAAACTAATCCCACTGCCCCGCTCTCTCCCCATCGTCCTGTATCAAACCCCAAACTAATCCCTCTGCGCTGCTCTCTCCCCATAGTCCTGGATCAATCCCCAAACTAATCCCACTGCCCTGCTCTCTCCCCATAATCCTGTATCAATCCCCAAACTAATCCCACGGCCCTGCTCTCTCCCCATAGTCCTGTATCAATCCCCAAACTGATCCCACTGCCCCGCTCTCTCCCCATAGTCCTGTATCAATCCCTAAACTAATCCCACTGCCCCGCTCTCTCCCCATAGTCCTGTATCAAACCCCAAACTAATCCCACTGCCCCGCTCTCTCCCCTTGGTCCTGTATCAAACCCCAAACTAATCCCACTGCCCCACTCTCTCATCATAGTCCTGTATCAATCTCCAAACTAGTCCCACTGCCCCGCTCTCTCCCCATAGCCCTGTATCAATCCCCAAACTAATCCCACTGCCCCGCTCTCTCCCCATCGTCCTGTATCAAACCCCAAACTAATCCCTTTGCGCTGCTCTCTCCCCATAGTCCTGGATCAATCCCCAAACTAATCCCACTGCCCTGCTCTCTCCCCATAATCCTGTATCAATCCCCAAACTTATCCCACTGCCCCACTCTCTCCCCAGAACCCTGTATCAATCTCGAAACTAATCCCACTGCCCTGATCTCTCCCCACAGTGCTGTATCCAACCCCAAACTAATCCATCTGCCCCGCTCTCTCCCCATAGTCCTACGTCAAAATGCAAACTAATCCCACTGCCCCGCTCTCTCCCCTTGGTCCTGTATCAAACCCCAAACTAATCCCACTGCCCCACTCTCTCATCATAGTCCTGTATCAATCTCCAAACTAATCCCACTGCCCCGCTCTCTCCCCATAGTCCTGTATCAATCTCCAAACTAATCCCACTGCCCCGATCTCTCCCCATAGTGCTGTATCCAACCCCAAACTAATCCCTCTGCCCCGCTCTCTCCCCATAGTCCTACATCAAACCCCAAACTAATCCCACTGCCCCGTTCTGTCCCCATTGTCCTGTATCAATCCCCAAACTAATCCCACTGCCCCGCTCTCTCCCCATAGTCCTGTATCATTCCCCAAACTAATCCCACTGCCCCGCTCTCTCCCAATAGCCCTGTATCAACCCCCAAACTAATCCCACTGCCCCGCTCTCTCCCCATAGCCCTGTATCAATCCCCAAACTAATCCCACTGCCCCGCTCTCTCCCCATAGTCCTGTATCAAACCCCAAACTAATCCCACTGCCCCGCTCTCTCCTCATAGTCCTGTATCAATCTCCAAACTAATCCCACTGCCCCGCTCTCTCCCCATAGTCCGATATCAATCCCCAAACTAATCCCACTGCCCCGCTCTCTCCCCATAGCCCTGTATCAATCCGCAAACTAATCCCACTGCCCCGCTCTCTCCCCATAGTCCTGTATCAAACCGCAAACTAATCCCACTGCCCCGCTCTCTCCTCATAGTCCTGTATCAATCTCCAAACTAATCCCACTGCCCCGCTCTCTCCCCATAGTCCGATATCAATCCCCAAACTAATCCCACTGCCCCGCACTCTCCCCATAGCCCTGTATCAATCCCCAAACTAATCCCACTGCCCCGTTCTCTCCCAATAGTCCTGTATCAATCCCCAAACTAATCCCACTGCCCCGCTCTCTCCCCATAGCCCTGTATCAAACCCCAAACTAATCCCACTGCCCCGCTCTCTCCACTTGGTCCTGTATCAAACCCCAAACTAATCCCACTGCCACGCTCTCTCCCCATAGCCCTGTATCAAACCCCAAACTAATCCCACTGCCCCGCTCTCTCCCCTTGGTTCTGTATCAAACCCCAAACTAATCCCACTGCCCCACTCTCTCCCCATAGTCCTGTATCAATCCTCAAACTAATCCCACGGCCCTGCTCTCTCCCCATAGTCCTGTATCAATCCCCAAACTAATCCCACTGCCCCGCTCTCTCCTCATCGCCCTGTATCAATCCCCAGATAATCCCACTGCCACGCTCTCTCCCCATAGCCCTGTATCAATCCCCAAACTAATCCCACTGCCTCGCTCTCTCCCCATCGTCCTGTATCAAACCCCAAACTAATCCATCTGCGCTGCTCTCTCCCCATAGTCCTGGATCAATCCCCAAACTAATCCCACTGCCCGCTCTCTCCCCATAGCCCTGTATCAATCCCCAAACTAATCCCACTTCCCCGTTCTTTCCCCATAGTCCTGTATCGATCCCCAAACTAATCCCACTGCCCCGCTCTCTCTTCATAGTCCTGTATCAATCCCCAAACTAATCCCACTGCCCCGCACTCTCCCCATAGTCCTGGATCAATCCCCAAACTAATCCCACTGCCCCGCTCTCTCCCCATAATCCTGTATCAATCCCCAAACTAATCCCACGGCCCTGCTCTCTCCCCATAGTCCTGTATCAATCCCCAAACTGATCCCACTGACCCGCTCTCTCCCCATAGTCCTCTATCAATCTCGAAACTAATCCCACTGCCCCGCTCTCTCCCCGTAGTCCTGTATCAATCCCTAAACTAATCCCAATGCCCCGCTCTCTCCCCATAGTCCTGTATCAAACCCCAAACTAATCCCACTGCCCCGCTCTCTCCCCTTGGTCCTGTATCAAACCCCAAACTAATCCCACTGCCCCACTCTCTCATCATAGTCCTGTATCAAACCCCAAACTAATCCCACTGCCCCGCTCTCTCCCCTTGGTTCTGTATCAAACCCCAAACTAATCCCACTGCCCCACTCTCTCCCCATAGTCCTGTATCAATCCTCAAACTAATCCCACGGCCCTGCTCTCTCCCCATAGTCCTATATCAATCCCCAAACTAATCCCACTGCCCCGCTCTCTCCTCATAGCCCTGTATCAATCCCCAAATAATCCCACTGCCACGCTCTCTCCCCATAGCCCTGTATCAATCCCCAAACTAATCCCACTGCCCCGCTCTCTCCCCATCGTCCTGTATCAAACCCCAAACTAATCCCTCTGCGCTGCTCTCTCCCAATAGTCCTGGATCAATCCCCAAAATAATCCCACTGCCCGCTCTCTCCCCATAGCCCTGTATCAATCCCCAAACTAATCCCACTGCCCCGTTCTTTCCCCATAGTCCTGTATCGATCCCCAAACTAATCCCACTGCCCCGCTCTCTCTTCATAGTCCTGTATCAATCCCCAAACTAATCCCACTGCCCCGCACTCTCCCCATAGTCCTGGATCAATCCCCAAACTAATCCCACTGCCCCGCTCTCTCCCCATAATCCTGTATCAATCCCCAAACTAATCCCACTGCCCCGCTCTCTCCCCGTAGTCCTGTATCAATCCCTAAACTAATCCCAATGCCCCGCTCTCTCCCCATAGCCATGTATCAATCCCCAAACTAATCCCACTGCCCCGCTCTCTCCCCATAGTCCTGTATCAAACCCCAAACTAATCCCTCTGCCCCGCTCTCTCCCCATAGTCCTGTATTAATCCCCAAACTAATCCCACTGCCCCGCTCTCTCCCCATAGCCCTGTATCAATCCCCAAACTAATTCCACGGCCCCGCTCACTCCCCATAGTCCTGTATCAATCCCCAAACTAATCCCACTGCCCCGCTCTCTCCCCATAGCCCTGTATCAAACCCCAAACTAATCCCACTGCCCCGCTCTCTCCCCATAGTCCTGGAT
The DNA here is from genome assembly GCF_044704955.1 of Pristiophorus japonicus. Classification (NCBI taxonomy): domain Eukaryota; kingdom Metazoa; phylum Chordata; class Chondrichthyes; family Pristiophoridae; genus Pristiophorus; species Pristiophorus japonicus. Next base: position 412,975 of record NW_027254354.1, on the reverse strand, counting down.
CAATCCCCAAACTAATCCCACTGCCCCGCTCTCTCCCCGTAGTCCTGTATCAATCCCTAAACTGATCCCAATGCCCCGCTCTCTCCCCATAGCCATGTATCAATCCCCAAACTAATCCCACTGCCCCGCTCTCTCCCCATAGTCCTGTATCAAACCCCAAACTAATCCCTCTGCCCCGCTCTCTCCCCATAGTCCTGTATTAATCCCCAAACTAATCCCACTGCCCCGCTCTCTACCCATAGCCCTGTATCAATCCCCAAACTAATCCCACTGCCCCGCTCTTTCCCCATAGTCCTGTATCAATCCCCAAACTAATCCCACTGCCCCGCTCTCTCCTCATAGACCTGTATCAATCCCCTAACTAATCCCACTGCCCCGCTCTTTCCCATAGTCCTGGATCAATCCCCAAACTAATCCCACTGCCCCGCTCTCTCCCCATAGTCCTGTCTCAATCCCCAAACTAATCCCACGGCCCTGCTCTCTCCCCATAGTCCTGTATCAATCCCCAAACTAATCTCACTGCCCCGCTCTCTCCCCATAGTCCTGTATCAATCTCGAAACTAATCCCACTGCCCCGCTCTCTCCCCTTGGTCCTGTAGCAATCCCTAAACTAATCCAACTGCCCCGCACTCTCCCCATAGTCCTGTATCAAACCCCAAACTAATCCCACTGCCCCGCTCTCTCCCCTTGGTCCTGTATCAAACCCCAAACTAATCCCACTGCCCCACTCTCTCCCCATAGTCCTGTATCAATCCCCAAACTAATCCCACTGCCCCGCTCTCTCCCCATAGTCCTGTATCAATCCCCAAACTAATCCCACTGCCCCGCTCTCTCCCCATAATCCTGCATCAATCCCCAAACTAATCCAACTGCCCCGCTCTCTCCACTTGGTCCTGTATCAAACCCCAAACTAATCCAACTGCCGCACTCTCTCACCATAGTCCTGTATCAATCTCCAAACTAATCCCACTGCCCCGCTCTCTCCCCATAGTCCTGCATCAATCACCAACCTAATCCCACTGCCCCGATCTCTCCCCATAGTGCTGTATCAAACCCAAAACTAATCCCACTGCCCCGCTCTCTCCCCATAGTCCTGTATTAATCCCCAAACTAATCCCACTGCCCCGCTCTCTCCCCATAGTCCTGTATCAATCCCCAAACTAATCCCACTGCCCCGCTCTCTCCCCATAGCCCTGTATCAATCCCCAAACTAATCCCACTGGCCCGCTCTCTCCCCATAGACCTGTATCAAACCCCAAACTAATCCCACTGCCCCGCTCTCTCCTCATAGTCCTGTATCAATCTCCAACTAATTCCACTGCCCCGCTCTCTCCCCATAGTCCTATATCAATCCCCAAACTAATCCCACTGCCCCGCTCTCTCCCCATAGTCCTGTATCAATCGCCAAACTAATCCCACTGCCCCACTATCTCCCCATAGCCCGGTATCAATCTCGAAACTAATCCCACTGCCCCGCACTCTCCCCATAGCCCTGTATCAATCCCCAAACTAATCCCACTGCCCCGCTCACTCTCCATAGTCCTGTATCAATCCCCAAACTTATCCCACTGCCCCTGTCACTCCCCATAGCCCTGTATCAATCCCCAAACTAATCCCACTACCCGCTCTCTCCCCATAGTCCTGTATCAATCCCCAAACAAATCCCACTGCCCCGCACTCTCCCCATAGCCCTGTATCAATTCCCAAACTAATCCCACTGCCCCGCTCTCACCCCATAGTTCTGTATCAATCCACAAACTAATCCCACTGCCCCGCTCTCTCCCCATAGACCTGTATCAAACCCCAAACTAATCCCACTGCCCCGCTCTCTCCCCTTGGTCCTGTATCAAACACCAAACTAATCCCACTGCCCCACTCTCTCCCCATAGTCCTGTATCAATCTCCAAACTAATCCCACTGCCCCGCTCTCTCCCCACAGTCCTGTATAAATCTCCAACCTAATCCCACTGCCCCGATCTCTCCCCATAGTGCTGTATCAAACCCAAAACTAATCCCACTGCCCCGCTCTCTCCCCATAGTCCTGTATTAATCCCCAAACTAATCCCACTGCCCCGCTCTCTCCCCATAGTCCTGTATCAATCCCCAAACTAATCCCACTGCCCCGCTCTCTCCCCATAGTCCTTTATCAATCCCCAAACTAATCCCACTGCCCCTCTCTCTCCTCATAGTCCTGTATCAATCGCCAAACTGATCCCACTGCCCCGCTCTCTCCCCATAGCCCTGTATCAATCCCCAAACAAATCACACTGCCCCGCGCTCTCCCCATAGCCCTGTATCAATCCCCAAACTAATCCCACTGCCCTGCTCTCTCCCCATAGTCCTGTATCAAACCCCAAAATAATCCCACTGCCCCGCTCTCTCCTCATAGTCCTGTATCAATCTCCAAACTAATCCCACTGCCCCGCTCTCTCCCCATAGTCAGATATCAATCCCCAAACTAATCCCACTGCCCCGCTCTCTCCCCATAATTCTGTATCAATCCCCAAACTAATCCCAATGCCCCACTCTCTCCACAGATCCCTGTATCAATCTGGAAACTAATCCCACTGCCCCGCTCTCTCCCCATAGCCCTGTATCAATCCGCAAACTAATCCCACGGCCCCGCTCTCTCCCCATAGTCCTGTATCAATCCCCAAACTTATCCCACTGCCCCGCTCACTCCCAATAGCCCTGTATCAATCGCCAAACTAATCCCACTGTCCCGCTCTCTCCCCATAGTCCTGTATCAATCCCCAAACTAATCCCACTGCCCCGCACTCTCCCCATAGCCCTGTATCAATCCCCAAACTAATCCCACTGCCCCGCTCTCTCCCCATAGTCCTGTATCAATCCCCAAACTAATCCCACTGCCCCGATCTCTCCCCATAGTGCTGTATCAAACCCAACACTAATCCCACTGCCACGCTCTCTCCCCATAGTCCTGTATTAATTCCCAAACTAATCCCATTGCCCCGCTCTCTCCCCATAGTCCTGTATCAATCCCCAAACTAATCCCACTGCCCCGCTCTCTCCCCATAGTCCTGTATCAATCCCCAAACTAATCCTACTGCCCCGCTCTCTCCTAATAGTCCTGTATCAATCGCCAAACTGATGCCACTGCCCCGCTCTCTCCCCATAGCCCTGTATCAATCCCCAAACTAATCCCACTGCCCCGCTCTCTCCCCATAGCCCTGTATCAATCCCCAAACTAATCCCACTGCCCTGCTCTCTCCCCATAGTCCTGTATCAAACCCCAAACTAATCCCACTGCCCCACTCTCTCCCCATAGTCCTGTATCAATCCCCAAACTAATCCCACTGCCCCGCTCTCTCCCCATAGTCCTGTATCAATCCCCAAACTAATCCCACTGCCCCGCTCTCTCCCCATAATCCTGCATCAATCCCCAAACTAATCCAACTGCCCCGCTCTCTCCCCTTGGTCCTGTATCAAACCCCAAACTAATCCAACTGCCGCACTCTCTCACCATAGTCCTGTATCAATCTCCAAACTAATCCCACTGCCCCGCTCTCTCCCCATAGTCCTGCATCAATCACCAACCTAATCCCACTGCCCCGATCTCTCCCCATAGTGCTGTATCAAACCCAAAACTAATCCCACTGCCCCGCTCTCTCCCCATAGTCCTGTATTAATCCCCAAACTAATCCCACTGCCCCGCTCTCTCCCCATAGTCCTGTATCAATCCCCAAACTAATCCCACTGCCCCGCTCTCTCCCCATAGCCCTGTATCAATCCCCAAACTAATCCCACTGGCCCGCTCTCTCCCCATAGACCTGTATCAAACCCCAAACTAATCCCACTGCCCCGCTCTCTCCTCATAGTCCTGTATCAATCTCCAACTAATTCCACTGCCCCGCTCTCTCCCCATAGTCCTATATCAATCCCCAAACTAATCCCACTGCCCCGCTCTCTCCCCATAGTCCTGTATCAATCGCCAAACTAATCCCACTGCCCCACTATCTCCCCATAGCCCGGTATCAATCTCGAAACTAATCCCACTGCCCCGCACTCTCCCCATAGCCCTGTTTCAATCCCCAAACTAATCCCACTGCCCCGCTCACTCTCCATAGTCCTGTATCAATCCCCAAACTTATCCCACTGCCCCTGTCACTCCCCATAGCCCTGTATCAATCCCCAAACTAATCCCACTGCCCCGCTCTCTCCCCATAGTCCTGTATCAATCCCCAAACAAATCCCACTGCCCCGCACTCTCCCCATAGCCCTGTATCAATTCCCAAACTAATCCCACTGCCCCGCTCTCACCCCATAGTTCTGTATCAATCCACAAACTAATCCCACTGCCCCGCTCTCTCCCCATAGACCTGTATCAAACCCCAAACTAATCCCACTGCCCCGCTCTCTCCCCTTGGTCCTGTATCAAACACCAAACTAATCCCACTGCCCCACTCTCTCCCCATAGTCCTGTATCAATCTCCAAACTAATCCCACTGCCCCGCTCTCTCCCCATAGTCCTGTATAAATCTCCAACCTAATCCCACTGCCCCGATCTCTCCCCATAGTGCTGTATCAAACCCAAAACTAATCCCACTGCCCCGCTCTCTCCCCATAGTCCTGTATTAATCCCCAAACTAATCCCACTGCCCCGCTCTCTCCCCATAGTCCTGTATCAATCCCCAAACTAATCCCACTGCCCCGCTCTCTCCCCATAGTCCTGTATCAATCCCCAAACTAATCCCACTGCCCCTCTCTCTCCTCATAGTCCTGTATCAATCGCCAAACTGATCCCACTGTCCCGCTCTCTCCCCATAGCCCTGTATCAATCCCCAAACAAATCCCACTGCCCCGCTCTCTCCCCATAGCCCTGTATCAATCCCCAAACTAATCCCACTGCCCTGCTCTCTCCCCATAGTCCTGTATCAAACCCCAAAATAATCCCACTGCCCCGCTCTCTCCTCATAGTCCTGTATCAATCTCCAAACTAATCCCACTGCCCCGCTCTCTCCCCATAGTCAGATATCAATCCCCAAACTAATCCCACTGCCCCGCTCTCTCCCCATAATTCTGTATCAATCCCCAAACTAATCCCAATGCCCCACTCTCTCCACAGATCCCTGTATCAATCTGGAAACTAATCCCACTGCCCCGCTCTCTCCCCATAGCCCTGTATCAATCCCCAAACTAATCCCACGGCCCCGCTCTCTCCCCATAGTCCTGTATCAATCCCCAAACTTATCCCACTGCCCCGCTCACTCCCAATAGCCCTGTATCAATCGCCAAACTAATCCCACTGTCCCGCTCTCTCCCCATAGTCCTGTATCAATCCCCAAACTAATCCCACTGCCCCGCACTCTCCCCATAGCCCTGTATCAATCCCCAAACTAATCCCACTGCCCCGCTCTCTCCCCATAGTCCTGTATCAATCCCCAAACTAATCCCACTGCCCCGATCTCTCCCCATAGTGCTGTATCAAACCCAACACTAATCCCACTGCCCCGCTCTCTCCCCATAGTCCTGTATTAATTCCCAAACTAATCCCATTGCCCCGCTCTCTCCCCATAGTCCTGTATCAATCCCCAAACTAATCCCACTGCCCCGCTCTCTCCCCATAGTCCTGTATCAATCGCCAAACTAATCCCACTGCCCCACTATCTCCCCATAGCCCGGTATCAATCTCGAAACTAATCCCACTGCCCCGCACTCTCCCCATAGCCCTGTATCAATCCCCAAACTAATCCCACTGCCCCGCTCACTCTCCATAGTCCTGTATCAATCCCCAAACTTATCCCACTGCCCCTGTCACTCCCCATAGCCCTGTATCAATCCCCAAACTAATCCCACTGCCCCGCTCTCTCCCCATAGTCCTGTATCAATCCCCAAACAAATCCCACTGCCCCGCACTCTCCCCATAGCCCTGTATCAATTCCCAAACTAATCCCACTGCCCCGCTCTCACCCCATAGTTCTGTATCAATCCACAAACTAATCCCACTGCCCCGCTCTCTCCCCATAGACCTGTATCAAACCCCAAACTAATCCCACTGCCCCGCTCTCTCCCCTTGGTCCTGTATCAAACACCAAACTAATCCCACTGCCCCACTCTCTCCCCATAGTCCTGTATCAATCTCCAAACTAATCCCACTGCCCCGCTCTCTCCCCATAGTCCTGTATAAATCTCCACCCTAATCCCACTGCCCCGATCTCTCCCCATAGTGCTGTATCAAACCCAAAACTAATCCCACTGCCCCGCTCTCTCCCCATAGTCCTGTATTAATCCCCAAACTAATCCCACTGCCCCGCTCTCTCCCCATAGTCCTGTATCAATCCCCAAACTAATCCCACTGCCCCGCTCTCTCCCCATAGTCCTGTATCAATCCCCAAACTAATCCCACTGCCCCTCTCTCTCCTCATAGTCCTGTATCAATCGCCAAACTGATCCCACTGTCCCGCTCTCTCCCCATAGCCCTGTATCAATCCCCAAACAAATCCCACTGCCCCGCTCTCTCCCCATAGCCCTGTATCAATCCCCAAACTAATCCCACTGCCCTGCTCTCTCCCCATAGTCCTGTATCAAACCCCAAAATAATCCCACTGCCCCGCTCTCTCCTCATAGTCCTGTATCAATCTCCAAACTAATCCCACTGCCCCGCTCTCTCCCCATAGTCAGATATCAATCCCCAAACTAATCCCACTGCCCCGCTCTCTCCCCATAATTCTGTATCAATCCCCAAACTAATCCCAATGCCCCACTCTCTCCACAGATCCCTGTATCAATCTGGAAACTAATCCCACTGCCCCGCTCTCTCCCCATAGCCCTGTATCAATCCCCAAACTAATCCCACGGCCCCGCTCTCTCCCCATAGTCCTGTATCAATCCCCAAACTTATCCCACTGCCCCGCTCACTCCCAATAGCCCTGTATCAATCGCCAAACTAATCCCACTGTCCCGCTCTCTCCCCATAGTCCTGTATCAATCCCCAAACTAATCCCACTGCCCCGCACTCTCCCCATAGCCCTGTATCAATCCCCAAACTAATCCCACTGCCCCGCTCTCTCCCCATAGTCCTGTATCAATCCCCAAACTAATCCCACTGCCCCGATCTCTCCCCATAGTGCTGTATCAAACCCAACACTAATCCCACTGCCCCGCTCTCTCCCCATAGTCCTGTATTAATTCCCAAACTAATCCCATTGCCCCGCTCTCTCCCCATAGTCCTGTATCAATCCCCAAACTAATCCCACTGCCCCGCTCTCTCCCCATAGTCCTGTATCAATCCCCAAACTAATCCTACTGGCCCGCTCTCTCCTAATAGTCCTGTATCAATCGCCAAACTGATGCCACTGCCCCGCTCTCTCCCCATAGCCCTGTATCAATCCCCAAACTAATCCCACTGCCCCGCTCTCTCCCCATAGTCCTGTATCAATCCCCAAACTAATCCCACTGCCCCGCTCTTTCCCCATAGCCCTGTATCAAACCCCAAACTAATCCCACTGCCACGCTCTCTCCACTTGGTCCTGTATCAAACCCCAAACTAATCCCACTGCCCCACTCTCTCCCCATAGCCAGATATCAATCCCCAAACTAATCCCACTGCCCCGCTCTCTCCCCATAATCCTGTATCATTCCCCAAACTAATCCCAATGCCCCACTCTCTCCCCAGATCCCTGTATCAATCTGGAAACTAATCCCACTGCCCCGCTCTCTCCCCATAGCCCTGTATCAATCCCCAAACTAATACCACTGCCCCGCTCTATCCCCATAGTCCTGTATCAATCCCCAAACTTATCCCACTGCCCCGCTCACTCCCCATAGTCCTGTATCAATCCCCAAACTAATCCCACTGCCCCGCTCTTTCCCCATAGCCCTGTATCAAACCCCAAACTAATCCGACTGCCCCGCTCTCTCCACTTGGTCCTGTATCAAACCCCAAACTAATCCCACTGCCCCACTCTCTCCCCATAGTCCTGTATCAATCTCCAAACTAATCCCACTGCCCCGCTCTCTCCCCATAGTCCTGTATCATTCTCCAAACTAATCCCACTGCCCCGATCTCACCCCATAGTGCTGTATCAAACCCCAAACTAATCCCTCTGCCCCGCTCTCTCCCCATAGACCTGTATTAATCCCCAAACTAATCCCACTGCCCCGCTCTCTCCCCATAGCCCTGTATCAATCCCCAAACTAATCCCACTGCCCCGCACTCTCCCCATAGTCCTGTATCAATCGCCAAACTAATCCCACTGCCCCGCTCTCTCCTCATAGTGCTGTATCAATCCCCAAACTAATCCCACTGCCCCGCTCTCTCCCCATAGTCCTGTATCAATCCCCAAACTAATCCCACTGCCCCGCTCTCTCTCCATAGTCCTGTATCAATCCCCAAACTAATCCCACGGCCCTGCTCTCTCCCCATAGTTCTGTATCAAACCCCAAATTAATCCCACTGCCCCTCTCTCTCCCCTTGGTCCTGTATCAAACCCCAAACTAATCCCACTGCCCCACTCTCTCCTCCTAGTCCTGTATCAATCCCCAAACTAATCCCACTGCCCCGCTCTCTCCCCATAGTCCTGGATAAATCGCCAAACTAATCCCACTGTCCCGCTCTCTCCCCATAGTCCTGTATCAATCCCCAAACTAATCCCACGGCCGTGCTCTCTCCTCATAGTCCTGTATCAATCCCCGAACTAATCCCACTGCCCCGCTCTCTCCCCATAGTCCTGTATCAATCCCCAAACTAATCCCACTGCCCCGCTCTCTCCCCATAGTTTTGTATCAATCCCTAAACTAATCCCACTGTCCCGCTCTCTCACCATAGTCCTGTATCAAACCCCAAACTAATCCCACTGCCCCGCTCTCTCCCCTTGGTCCTGTATCAAACCCCAAACTAATCCCACAGCCCCACTCTCTCCCCATAGACCTGTATCAATCTCCAAACTAATCCCACTGCCCCGCTCTCTCCCCATAGTCCTGTATCAATCTCCAAACTAATCCCACTGCCCCGATCTCTCCCCATAGTGCTGTATCAAACCCCAAACTAATCCCTCTGTCCCGCTCTCTCCCCATAGTCCTGTATTAATCCCCAAACTAATCCCACTGCCCCGCTCTCTCCCCATAGCCCTGTATCAATCCCCAAACTAATCCCACTTCCCCGCTCTCTCCCCATAGTCCTGTATCAATCCCCAAACTAATCCCACTGCCCCGCTCTCTCCCCATAGTCCTGTATCAATCCCCAAACTAATCCCACTGCCCCGCTCTCTCCCCATAGCCCTGTATCAATCCCCAAACTAATCCCACTGTCCCGCTCACTCCCCATAGTCCTGTATCAATCCCCAAACTAATCCCACTGCCCCGCTCTCTCCCCATAGCCCTGTATCAAACCCCAAACTAATCCCACTGCCCCGCTCTCTCCCCTTGGTTCTGTATCAAACCCCAAACTAATCCCACTGCCCCACTCTCTCCCCATAGTCCTGTATCAATCCTCAAACTAATCCCACGGCCCTGCTCTCTCCCCATAGTCCTGTATCAATCCCCAAACTAATCCCACTGCCCCGCTCTCTCCACATAGCCCTGTATCAATCCCCAAACTAATCCCACTGCCATGCTCTCTCCCCATAGCCCTGTATCAAACCCCAAACTAATCCCACTGCCCCGCTCTCTCCCCATCGTCCTGTACCAAACCCCAAACTAATCCCTCTGCGCTGCTCTCTCCCCATAGTCCTGGATCAATCCCCAAACTAATCCCACTGCCCTGCTGTCTCCCCATAATCCTGTATCAATCCCCAAACTAATCCCACGGCCCTGCTCTCTCCCCATAGTCCTGTATCAATCCCCAAACTGAACCCACTGCCCCGCTCTCTCCCCATAGTCCTGTATCAATCCCTAAACTAATCCCACTGCCCCGCTCTCTCCCCATAGTCCTGTATCAAACCCCAAACTAATCCCACTGCCCCGCTCTCTCCCCTTGGTCCTGTATCAAACCCCAAACTAATCCCACTGCCCCACTCTCTCATCATAGTCCTGTATCAATCTCCAAACTAATCCCACTGCCCCGCTCTCTCCCCATAGCCCTGTATCAATCCCCAAACTAATCCCACTGCCCCGCTCTCTCCCCATCGTCCGGTATCAAACCCCAAACTAATCCCTTTGCGCTGCTCTCTCCCCATAGTCCTGGATCAATCCCCAAACTAATCCCACTGCCCTGCTCTCTCCCCATAATCCTGTATCAATCCCCAAATTTATCCCACTGCCCCACTCTCTCCCCAGAACCCTGTATCAATCTCGAAACTAATCCCACTGCCCTGATCTCTCCCCACAGTGCTGTATCCAACCCCAAACTAATCCCTCTGCCCCGCTCTCTCCCCATAGTCCTACGTCAAACCGCAAACTAATCCCACTTCCCCGCTCTCTCCCCTTGGTCCTGTATCAAACCCCAAACTAATCCCACTGCCCCACTCTCTCATCATAGTCCTGTATCAATCTCCAAACTAATCCCACTGCCCCGCTCTCTCCCCATAGTCCTACATCAAACCCCAAACTAATCCCACTGCCCCGATCTCTCCCCATAGTGCTGTATCCAACCCCAAACTAATCCCTCTGCCCCGCTCTCTCCCCATAGTCCTACATCAAACCCCAAACTAATCCCACTGCCCCGTTCTGTCCCCATTGTCCTGTATCAATCCCCAAACTAATCCCACTGCCCCGCTCTCTCCCCATAGTCCTGTATCATTCCCCAAACTAATCCCACTGCCCCGCTCTCTCCCAATAGCCCTGTATCAACCCCCAAACTAATCCCACTGCCCCGCTCTCTCCCCATAGCCCTGTATCAATCCCCAAACTAATCCCACTGCCCCGCTCTCTCCCCATAGCCCTGTATCAATCCCCAAACTAATCCCACTGCCCCGCTCTCTCCTCATAGTCCGATATCAATCCCCAAACTAATCCCACTGCCCCGCTCTCTCCCCATAGCCCTGTATCAATCCCCAAACTAATCCCACTGCCCCGCTCTCTCCCCATAGTCCTGTATCAAACCCCAAACTAATCCCACTGCCCCGCTCTCTCCTCATAGTCCTGTATCAATCTCCAAACTAATCCCACTGCCCCGCTCTCTCCCCATAGTCCGATATCAATCCCCAAACTAATCCCACTGCCCCGCACTCTCCCCATAGCCCTGTATCATTCCCCAAACTAATCCCACTGCCCCGCTCTCTCCACTTGGTCCTGTATCAAACCCCAAACTAATCCCACTGCCACGCTCTCTCCCCATAGCCCTGTATCAATCCCCAAACTAATCCCACAGCCCCGCTCTCTCCCCATCGTCCTGTATCAAACCCCAAACTAATCCCTCTGCGCCGCTCTCTCCCCATAGTCCTGTATTAATCCCCAAACTAGTCCCACTGCCCCGCTCTCTCCCCATAGCCCTGTATCAATCCCCAAACTAATCCCACTGCCCCGTTCTTTCCCCATAGTCCTGTATCGATCCCCAAACTAATCTCACTGCCCCGCTCTCTCTTCATAGTCCTGTATCAATCCCCAAACTAATCCCACTGCCCCGCACTCTCCCCATAGTCCTGGCTCAATCCCCAAACTAATCCCACTGCCCCGCTCTCTCCCCATAATCCTGTATCAATCCCCAAACTAATCCCACGGCCCTGCTCTCTCCCCATAGTCCTGTATCAATCCCCAAACTGATCCCACTGCCCCGCTCTCTCCCCATAGTCCCTTATCAATCTCGAAACTAATCCCACTGCCCCGCTCTCTCCCCATAGTCCGATATCAATCCCCAAACTAATCCCACTGCCCCGCACTCTCCCCATAGCCCTGTATCATTCCCCAAACTAATCCCACTGCCCCGCTCTCTCCACTTGGTCCTGTATCAAACCCCAAACTAATCCCACTGCCACGCTCTCTCCCCATAGCCCTGTATCAATCCCCAAACTAATCCCACAGCCCCGCTCTCTCCCCATCGTCCTGTATCAAACCCCAAACTAATCCCTCTGCGCCGCTCTCTCCCCATAGTCCTGTATTAATCCCCAAACTAGTCCCACTGCCCCGCTCTCTCCCCATAGCCCTGTATCAATCCCCAAACTAATCCCACTGCCCCGTTCTTTCCCCATAGTCCTGTATCGATCCCCAAACTAATCCCACTGCCCCGCTCTCTCTTCATAGTCCTGTATCAATCCCCAAACTAATCCCACTGCCCCGCACTCTCCCCATAGTCCTGGCTCAATCCCCAAACTAATCCCACTGCCCCGCTCTCTCCCCATAATCCTGTATCAATCCCCAAACTAATCCCACGGCCCTGCTCTCTCCCCATAGTCCTGTATCAATCCCCAAACTGATCCCACTGCCCCGCTCTCTCCCCATAGTCCCTTATCAATCTCGAAACTAATCCCACTGCCCCGCTCTCTCCCCGTAGTCCTGTATCAATCCCTAAACTAATCCCAATGCCCCGCTCTCTCCCCATAGTCCTGTATCAAACCCCAAACTAATCCCACTGCCCCGCTCTCTCCCCTTGGTCCTGTATCAAACCCCAAACTAATCCCACTGCCCCACTCTCTCATCATAGTCCTGTATCAATCTCCAAACTAATCCCACTGCCCCGCTCTCTCCCCATAGTCCTGTATCAATCTCCAAACTAATCCCACTGCCCCGCTCACTCCCCATAGTCCTGTATCAATCCCCAAACTAATCCCACTGCCCCGCTCTCTCCCCATAGCCCTGTATCAAACCCCAAACTAATCCCACTGCCCCGCTCTCTCCCCTTGGTTCTGTATCAAACCCCAAACTAATCCCACTGCCCCACTCTCTCCCCATAGTCCTGTATCAATCCTCAAACTAATCCCACGGCCCTGCACTCTCCCCATAGTCCTGTATCAATCCCCAAACTAATCCCACTGCCCCGCTCTCTCCTCATAGCCCTGTATCAATCCCCAAACTAATCCCACTGCCATGCTCTCTCCCCATAGCCCTGTATCAAACCCCAAACTAATCCCACTGCCCCGCTCTCTCCCCATCGTCCTGTATCAAACCCCAAACTAATCCCTCTGCGCTGCTCTCTCCCCATAGTCCTGGATCAATCCCCAAACTAATCCCACTGCCCTGCTCTCTCCCCATAATCCTGTATCAATCCCCAAACTAATCCCACGGCCCTGCTCTCTCCCCATAGTCCTGTATCAATCCCCAAACTGATCCCACTGCCCCGCTCTCTCCCCATAGTCCTGTATCAATCCCTAAACTAATCCCACTGCCCCGCTCTCTCCCCATAGTCCTGTATCAAACCCCAAACTAATCCCACTGCCCCGCTCTCTCCCCTTGGTCCTGTATCAAACCCCAAACTAATCCCACTGCCCCACTCTCTCATCATAGTCCTGTATCAATCTCCAAACTAATCCCACTGCCCCGCTCTCTCCCCATAGCCCTGTATCAATCCCCAAACTAATCCCACTGCCCGCTCTCTCCCCATAGTCCGATATCAATCCCCAAACTAATTCCACTGCCCCGCTCTCTCCCCATAGCCCTGTATCAATCCCCAAACTAATCCCACTGCCCCGCTCTCTCTCCATAGTCCTGTATCAAACCCCAAACTAATCCCACTGCCCCGCTCTCTCCTCATAGTCCTGTATCAATCTCCAAACTAATCCCACTGCCCCGCTCTCTCCCCATAGTCCGATATCAATCCCCAAACTAATCCCACTGCCCCGCACTCTCCCCATAGCCCTGTATCAATCCCCAAACTAATCCCACTGCCCCGTTCTCTCCCAATAGTCCTGTATCAATCCCCAAACTAATCCCACTGCCCCGCTCTCTCCCCATAGCCCTGTATCAAACCCCAAACTAATCCCACTGCCCCGCTCTCTCCACTTGCTCCTGTATCAAACCCCAAACTAATCCCACTGCCACGCTCTCTCCCCATAGCCCTGTATGAATCCCCAAACTAATCCCACAGCCCCGCTCTCTCCCCATCGTCCTGTATCAAACCCCAAACTAATCCCTCTGCGCCGCTCTCTCCCCATAGTCCTGTATTAATCCCCAAACTAGTCTCACTGCCCCGCTCTCTCCCCATAGCCCTGTATCAATCCCCAAACTAATCCCACTGCCCCGTTCTTTCCCCATAGTCCTGTATCGATCCCCAAACTAATCCCACTGCCCCGCTCTCTCTTCATAGTCCTGTATCAATCCCCAAACTAATCCCACTGCCCCGCACTCTCCCCATAGTCCTGGCTCAATCCCCAAACTAATCCCACTGCCCCGCTCTCTCCCCATAATCCTGTATCAATCCCCAAACTAATCCCACGGCCCTGCTCTCTCCCCATAGTCCTGTATCAATCCCCAAACTGATCCCACTGCCCCGCTCTCTTCCCATAGTCCTCTATCAATCTCGAAACTAATCCCACTGCCCCGCTCTCTCCCCGTAGTCCTGTATCAATCCCTAAACTAATCCCAATGCCCCGCTCTCTCCCCATAGTCCTGTATCAAACCCCAAACTAATCCCACTGCCCCGCTCTCTCCCCTTGGTCCTGTATCAAACCCCAAACTAATCCCACTGCCCCACTCTCTCATCATAGTCCTGTATCAATCTCCAAACTAATCCCACTGCCCCGCTCTCTCCCCATAGTCCTGTATCAATCTCCAAACTAATCCCACTGCCCCGCTCACTCCCCATAGTCCTGTATCAATCCCCAAACTAATCCCACTGCCCCGCTCTCTCCCCATAGCCCTGTATCAAACCCCAAACTAATCCCACTGCCCCGCTCTCTCCCCTTGGTTCTGTATTAAACCCCAAACTAATCCCAATGCCCCACTCTCTCCCCAGAGTCCTGTATCAATCCTCAAACTAATCCCACGGCCCTGCTCTCTCCCCATAGTCCTGTATCAATCCCCAACCTAATCCCACTGCCCCGCTTTCTCCCCATCGTCCTGTATCAAACCCCAAACTAATCCCTCTGCGCTGCTGTCTCCCCATAGTCCTGGATCAATCCCCAAACTAATCCCACTGCCCTGCTCTCTCCCCATAATCCTGTATCAATCCCCAAACTAATCCCACGGCCCTGCTCTCTCCCCATAGTCCTGTATCAATCCCCAAACTGATCCCACTGCCCCGCTCTCTCCCCATAGTCCTGTATCAATCCCTAAACTAATCCCACTGCCCCGCTCTCTCCCCATAGTCCTGTATCAAACCCCAAACTAATCCCACTGCCCCGCTCTCTCCCCTTGGTCCTGTATCAAACCCCAAACTAATCCCACTGCCCCACTCTCTCATCATAGTCCTGTATCAATCTCCAAACTAATCCCACTGCCCCGCTCTCTCCCCATAGCCCTGTATCAATCCCCAAACTAATCCCACTGCCCCGCTCTCTCCCCATCGTCCTGTATCAAACCCTAAACTAATCCCTTTGCGCTGCTCTTTACGCATAGTCCTGGATCAATCCCCAAACTAATCCCACTGCCCCACTCTCTCCCCATAATCCTGTATCAATCCCCAAACTTATCCCACTGCCCCACTCTCTCCCCAGAACCCTGTATCAATCTCGAAACTAATCCCACTGCCCTGATCTCTCCCCACAGTGCTGTATCCAACCCCAAACTAATCCCTCTGCCCCGCTCTCTCCCCATAGTCGTACGTCAAACCGCAAACTAATCCCACTGCCCCGCTCTCTCCCCTTGGTCCTGTATCAAACCCCAAACTAATCCCACTGCCCCACTCTCTCATCATAGTCCTGTATCAATCTCCAAACTAATCCCACTGCCCCGCTCTCTCCCCATAGTCCTGTATCAATCTCCAAACTAATCCCACTGCCCCGATCTCTCCCCATAGTGCTGTATCCAACCCCAAACTAATCCCTCTGCCCCGCTCTCTCCCCATAGTCCGACATCAAACCCCAAACTAATCCCACTGCCCCGTTCTGTCCCCATTGTCCTGTATCAATCCCCAAACTAATCCCACTGCCCCGCTCTCTCCCCATAGTCCTGTATCATTCCCCAAACTAATCCCACTGCCCCGCTCTCTCCCAATAGCCCTGTATCAACCCCCAAACTAATCCCACTGCCCCGCTCTCTCCCCATAGCCCTGTATCAATCCCCAAACTAATCCCACTTCCCCGCTCTCTCCCCATAGTCCTGTATCAAATCCCAAACTAATCCCACTGCCCCGCTCTCTCCTCATAGTCCTGTATCAATCTCCAAACTAATCCCACTGCCCCGCTCTCTCCCCATAGTCCGATATCAATCCCCAAACTAATCCCACTGCCCCGCTCTCTCCCCATAGCACTGTATCAATCCCCAAACTAATCCCACTGCCCCGCTCTCTCCCCATAGTCCTGTATCAAACCCCAAACTAATCCCACTGCCCCGCTCTCTCCTCATAGTCCTGTATCAATCTCCAAACTAATCCCACTGCCCCGCTCTCTCCCCATAGTCCGATATCAATCCCCAAACTAATCCCACTGCCCCGCACTCTCCCCATAGCCCTGTATCAATCCCCAAACTAATCCCACTGCCCCGTTCTCTCCCAATAGTCCTGTATCAATCCCCAAACTAATCCCACTGCCCCGCTCTCTCCCCATAGCCCTGTATCAAACCCCAAACTAATCCCACTGCCCCGCTCTCTCCACTTGGTCCTGTATCAAACCCCAAACTAATCCCACTGCCACGCTCTCTCCCCATAGCCCTGTATCAATCCCCAAACTAATCCCACAGCCCCGCTCTCTCCCCATCGTCCTGTATCAAACCCCAGACTAATCCCTCTGCGCCGCTCTCTCCCCATAGTCCTGTATTAATCCCCAAACTAATCCCACTGCCCCGCTCTCTCCCCATAGCCCTGTATCAATCCCCAAACTAATCCCACTGCCCCGTTCTTTCCCCATAGTCCTGTATCGATCCCCAAACTAATCCCACTGCCCCGCTCTCTCTTCATAGTCCTGTATCAATCCCCAAACTAATCCCACTGCCCCGCACTCTCCCCATAGTCCTGTATCAATCCCTAAACTAATCCCAATGCCCCGCTCTCTCCCCATAGTCCTGTATCAAACCCCAAACTAATCCCACTGCCCCGCTCTCTCCCCTTGGTCCTGTATCAAACCCCAAACTAATCCCACTGCCCCACTCTCTCATCATAGTCCTGTATCAATCTCCAAACTAATCCCACTGCCCCGCTCTCTCCCCATAGTCCTGTATCAATCTCCAAACTAATCCCACTGCCCCGATCTCTCCCCAGAGTGCTGTATCCAACCCCAAACTAATCCCTCTGCCCCGCTCTCTCCCCATAGTCCTACATCAAACCCCAAACTAATCCCACTGCCCCGTTCTGTCCCCATTGTCCTATATCAATCCCCAAGCTAACCCCACTGCTCCGCTCTCTCCCCATTGTCCTGTATCATTCCCCAAACTAATCCCACTGCCCCGCTCTCTCCCCACAGTCCTGTATCAATCCCCAAACTAATCCCACTGCCCCGCTCTCTCCCCATAGCCCTGTATCAATCCCCAAACTAATCCCACTGCCCCGCTCTCTCCCCATAGTCCTGTATCAAACCCCAAACTAATCCCACTGCCCCGCTCTCTCCTCATAGCCCTGTATCAATCTCCAAACTAATCCCACTGCCCCGCTCTCTCCCCATAGTCCGATATCAATCCCCAAACTAATCCCACTGCCCCGCTCTCTCCCCATAGTCCTGTATCAATCCCCAAACTAATCCCACTGCCCCACTCTCTCCCCAGAACCCTGTATCAATCCCGGAACTAATCCCACAGCCCCGCTCTCTCCCCATAGTCCTGTATCAATCCCCAAACTAATCCCACGGCCCTGCTCTCTCCCCATAGTACTGTATCAATCCCCAAACTAATCCCACTGCCCCGCTCTCTCCCCATAGTTTTGTATCAATCCCTAAACTAATCCCACTGTCCCGCTCTCTCACCATACTCCTGTATCAAACCCCAAACTAATCCCACTGCCCCGCTCTCTCCCCATAGCCCTGTATCAAACCCCAAACTAATCCAACAGCCCCACTCTCTCCCCATAGACCTGTATCAATCTCCAAACTAATCCCACTGCCCCGCTCTCTCCCCATAGTCCTGTATCAATCTCCAAACTAAGCCCACTGCCCCGATCTCTCCCCATAGTGCTGTATCAAACCCCAAACTAATCCCTCTGTCCCGCTCTCTCCCCATAGTCCTGTATTAATCCCCAAACTAATCCCACTGCCCCGCTCTCTTCCCATAGCCCTGTATCAATCCCCTAACTAATCCCACTGCCCCGCTCTCTCCCCATAGTCCTGTATCAATCCCCAAACTAATCCCACTGCCCCGCCTCTCCCCATAGTCCTGTATCAATCCCCAAACTAATCCCACTGCCCCGCTCACTCCCCATAGTCCTGTATCAATCCCCAAACTAATCCCACTGTCCCGCTCTCTCCTCATAGCCCTGTATCAATCCCCAAACTAATCCCACTGCCACGCTCTCTCCCCATAGCCCTGTATCAATCCCCAAACTAATCCCACTGCCCCGCTCTCTCCCCATCGTCCTGTATCAAACCCCAAACTAATCCCTCTACGCTGCTCTCTCCCCATAGTCCTGGATCAATCCCCAAACTAATCCCACTGCCCTGCTCTCTCCCCATAATCCTGTATCAATCCCCAAACTAATCCCACTGCCCTGCTCTCTCCCCATAGTCCTGTATCAATCCCCAAACTGATCCCACTGCCCCGCTCTCTCCCCATAGTCCTCTATCAATCTCGAAACTAATCCCACTGCCCCGCTCTCTCCCCATCGTCCTGTATCAATCCCTAAACTAATCCCACTGCCCCGCTCTCTCCCCATAGTCCTGTATCAAACCCCAAACTAATCCCACTGCCCCGCTCTCTCCCCTTGGTCCTGTATCAAACCCCAAACTAATCCCACTGCCCCACTCTCTCATCATAGTCCTGTATCAATCCCCAAACTAATCCCACTGCCCCGCACTCTCCCCATAGCCCTGTATCAATCCCCAAACTAATCCCACTGCCCCGTTCTCTCCCAATAGTCCTGTATCAATCCCCAAACTAATCCCACTGCCCCGCTCTCTCCCCATAGCCCTGTATCAAACCCCAAACTAATCCCACTGCCCCGCTCTCTCCACTTGGTCCTGTATCAAACCCCAAACTAATCCCACTGCCACGCTCTCTCCCCATAGCCCTGTATCAATCCCCAAACTAATCCCACAGCCCCGCTCTCTCCCCATCGTCCTGTATCAAACCCCAAACTAATCCCTCTGCGCCGCTCTCTCCCCATAGTCCTGTATTAATCCCCAAACTAATCCCACTGCCCCGTTCTTTCCCCATAGTCCTGTATCGATCCCCAAACTAATCCCACTGCCCCGCTCTCTCTTCATAGTCCTGTATCAATCCCCAAACTAATCCCACTGCCCCGCACTCTCCCCATAGTCCTGGATCAATCCACAAACTAATCCCACTGCCCCGCTCTCTCCCCATAATCCTGTATCAATCCCCAAACTAATCCCACGGCCCTGCTCTCTCCCCATAGTCCTGTATCAATCCCCAAACTGATCCCACTGCCCCGCTCTCTCCCCATAGTCCTGTATCAATCCCTAAACTAATCCCACTGCCCCGCTCTCTCCCCATAGTCCTGTATCAAACCCCAAACTAATCCCACTCCCCCGCTCTCTCCCCTTGGTCCTGTGTCAAACCCCAAACTAATCCCACTGCCCCACTCTCTCATCATAGTCCTGTATCAATCTCCAAACTAATCCCACTGCCCCGCTCTCTCCCCATAGCCCTGTATCAATCCCCAAACTAATCCCACTGCCCCGCTCTCTCCCCATCGTCCTGTATCAAACCCCAAACTAATCCCTTTGCGCTGCTCTCTCCCCATAGTCCTGGTTCAATCCCCAAACTAATCCCACTGCCCTGCTCTCTCCCCATAATCCTGTATCAATCCCCAAACTTATCCCACTGCCCCACTCTCTCCCCAGAACCCTGTATCAATCTCGAAACTAATCCCACTGCCCTGATCTCTCCCCACAGTGCTGTATCCAACCCCAAACTAATCCCTCTGCCCCGCTCTCTCCCCATAGTCCTACGTCAAACCGCAAACTAATCCCACTGCCCCGCTCTCTCCCCTTGGTCCTGTATCAAACCCCAAACTAATCCCACTGCCCCACTCTCTCATCATAGTCCTGTATCAATCTCCAAACTAATCCCACTGCCCCGCTCTCTCCCCATAGTCCTGTATCAATCTCCAAACTAATCCCACTGCCCCGATCTCTCCCCATAGTGCTGTATCCAACCCCAAACTAATCCCTCTGCCCCGCTCTCTCCCCATAGTCCTACATCAAACCCCAAACTAATCCCACTGCCCCGTTCTGTCCCCATTGTCCTGTATCAATCCCCAAACTAATCCCACTGCCCCGCTCTCTCCCCATAGTCCTGTATCATTCCCCAAACTAATCCCACTGCCCCGCTCTCTCCCAATAGCCCTGTATCAACCCCCAAACTAATCCCACTGCCCCGCTC